>NC_081410.1:629705722-630008392 GCF_030272615.1 Cryptomeria japonica | reverse complement strand
TCTAAGGCAAAGGTACACACTGAAACAGAGAAACCGGCAATCATTGAGACATTAAAATGGTCTGAGAAACCTTTGCAGGTTGAGATGCAAACCCAGATTGATCTACCAGAGGAAAATGCAAGCAAAGTGGCTATACCTAATGGAAGAATAGAGGTAATAAAGGTAATTGGTCAGACATCCGGCACATCTACAAGTGAATTCAAACCTACCAATGTTAAAGAGGTACTTTTGGATTCAATCAAGAAGATAACGGATTGCAATGCATTGGCCTACAAGGCAATTGATAACACTGTACCAATTCTTAAATTGATTGCACCAAATTGTAACATAGATCATATTAAGGATTCTTTAGGTAAATTGGACACATTGTCCAAATTTATTATTGAGAATGTAATAACCATTGATAAAGTGAATGAGGACACAATAAAGGAGAGAGTTGAAAAAGAGAAGGACAAATTCTTTGAAGACACCATAAAGAAATGTACAGAACACTTGAATAAATTACTACCGGCACTTAACTCTACAATTTTGGAGTACAAAGAGCTTTATGGGGAAACATGCAAACCTCACCTTCTAATAGAGGACATAGATAAAGAGATCAGTAGAACACAGAAAGAAATAGATGACATAGCTGATAATATAATTGGTTCATCAAGACATATATCAGTTTTTTGGTAGGAAATGGTAGGTTTTGAGGAGAAATTAGAAAAACTTGAAAAAGAGAAGGCAAGGATAAGGTCAAATGCCCGAGAACTTAAAAATAAACTTGGTCCCAAGTTGGACAATCTTATTTCTCAGAGAATTGAAATATCTAAGGCATAACTTCAGGGAGAGCGATCACCGGAAGAACACATGCACTATCTCACCAGCATGATCCATCAGACAGAGGCAACCTTGAATGATAGCAAAAGGTTTATGCAGAGTCTAAATCTAGTTTTGGCAAATATTTTTCAGATTGTAACCAACCGGTTACAGACTTTGAGGTGAAATTTTTGCACTCGTTTGACTATTTTTGACAACCTTTGTCATTGATGTCAAAGGGGGAGTAGTGGAGAGAAAAATTCTTATTCAGAGGAGATCATTTTCTTAGGGGGAGCACATCTTTTTGGAAACCTTTTTGGACTTCAGTTTTTGGAACAATTTTTGGATTTTTCTCATGAGTGTTACCATCAATGTCAAAGGGGGAGATTGTTGGCATTCTAAACTCTTATGAGAATAGTTGATGTTGTCATTGATGGAAACTAACTAGCAATCATCTGGAAACCCACCGGCACCGACACTGGCAACAATGCATACCGGCACTCAAGCCGACATGGAATAAACTTTTGTTTATTGTTTTATAATGTAATTATCTCTTGTAAAAGCTGACATGGCATATTGTAAAAGACTCATATCTGTATGAGATCTTATAGGACATTTTGATATGAGAAGTGGGAGAGAGGATAGATGATATTTTTGTATAAGGTGATATAGTTGACAGCAAAGGTTTTGGTTATAGACTAAGCTTAACTCGGTACTAAACCTGGCATAGTTGATACTGATCTAAAACAGTACATTGTACTAGATTTTGATAATCCATTTTGTAAGTTAGTGAGACTTCCATTTTGTAGTTAAGTAGTGAGCTCTAGGCTGCTAGCCTTCCTACATGTGCAGACCCCTCATTGTAAGTAATATTTATTTATTGGCTAGTGAATGAATATTGTGGGTCACAAATCCCACCAGGGTTTTTACCACACTGGGTTTCCTCATTAATATCTTGTGTTATGGTGTGTTCTCTATGTTGTCTCTGTTATTCTTATTTGCTGCATTAATTCTCATTTACTGGTACATTGTTTTGGGATACAAAGTTCTTAATAAGTTTAAATATTCTACTAACTAGTTAGACACTGATTCAACCCCCCCCTGATGCAGGAGCATCCAAGAGACCACATGAGACCAAGAAGATTAAAAGCATGAATGAAGACCCCAAAGCATCCTTGAAAGTGAATTGGAATGTTTTGAAGCCAATAATGGCCATTTGTAATGACCAATATGATTTTAAAGTAAAAAATCCTAAAGGTCCTGATAAAGGCCTTAGGACCAAAAATGCTATGTAAATGGGCAAATGATGCCTAGGAGTCTAGATAGATTGAATAGGGTTCTAATATGCTTTAATGGTCATATCATGTCAAAATAATTTGATTAGGATAGGTTTTAGTTGATGAAATGCTTTAGAAATAAAGTTAGAAATTCAAATTTTGAATTTTAATGGCTAGTTACAGTTTTGGAGGGAAAGTGGTTTATGAGTTGTTTTGTCACTCTAATCACTCAAACTAATTGGATTTCGGTTTGGGAAGTTAGAGGAAGGATTTATAAAGCTTTGTAATGCCATTTTGGCTGGGTTGGATGTACTGTACGGACATAGTACGGACAGAACAGTAAAATCAATAAAAACTAGTCTTTTCTTGCTTTTCCTTTGATTTTATTGATGGTTTATTGATTGGGAAGTGTTGTATGTTCATGGTGGAGGCTAAAGGAATTTAGGAATCAGTATTAAACATTGTTTTGAATGATTTTATAGAAGGTTTTGATCAGATATTATCATTTTGTGTTGGCTGTCCTAAATTTTCTGAGTGTTTCATTGGCATTGAAGGCCCAAAATGCAATTTGGAGCCCTTCTATGGATGTAAGAATCTGATTCTCATAGGAGAGGCTCTGCCTAACATGTATAATACATTTCTAACCCTTATAACATGCTGGAGATGTGAAGTTGCAGGTGTACACCATGGGTTTTGACTGGGAAAATACATGGTTTTGATGCCATAGTTGTAGCAGCAGAAGATCTACCTTAAGGAGGTAGTATTTTTATGTGAAACAGCGTTAGGGGATGGTAAATTCATGGTGAATATTCAAGGAGAAGTTCTGGAAGTGAGTTTTGGGGTTTGAACAAGAAGGCCCTCGTTTTTAAGCCATTTTAAGGAGAGTTTTGGTGTTTGGGTATTTAGGAGTGCAACCAAGACTTAAAACCTTGAAAATACTTGGATTGGGAGCCCAAATAAATACTGTACAAAAGGGTTTAATCTGGTTGTAAGTTTGGAGGGTACTTCCTTCACAAAGTGGACCTAATTAGCCCTCTTGGGGAATGAGGACAGCGGTTTTTTGAAGGCTTTGTTCCAAAACAGCCATAGGAAATATTTTGGGAGTTGATAGAGGTTTATATTGTGCATCTAAATCAGTCATAATATTGGTCCATTTTTTGGGAAATGTGTGTGAAAAGAGCCAAAAACAGCCCAGCAGGCTACTAGGAAACTAGGCCTAGTGAAGGGCTAGATTTGGGTTTTGATATCAATTGAAGGTTTGATGGTTTGAAAACCTTTGGAACATGTTAAGTGAAGTTTTTTTTAAGTGTGTGGAGGCAGGGGAAACACCTGATTAAGTTGAAGACAAGTTTTGAGCCTATTGAGGCATATTGAGCATTTGAAACACCATAGGAGTGTTGGGGTTTGGGTCCATATTCCACTTTAGTTTACAAGATTTCAACTATATCCTCTAGCCTCTGCATCACCCCCCCTCTCAGTGTCTTTGGGACTATCATTGTTTCTAACACTTTGTCCAGGCAGAAGTAGTTCAGAAGATTATGTTCACAATCAGCTTTTCAATTCAACATTACAGAATTACCAATCATCCAACACGACCAACCTACCTTCTCTTCAACCGTTTTCCAAACGTTTATATGTCTCTGTCAAAAAAATAGTTTGATTTAGTTACCACATCTCAAACTCTTTAACTTCCTCATATTTTTAATAACATGCCATTTTGTCCCCATCACTTCCTCTGAGTCACTCCAGTTTCTGCCAATCATCTATACACAACTCAGGAAATCACTTATGGGCCACCTATGTTGCTTTCGACTCAACTTGCCACTGAAATCACATCTAGAATCATTGCGGGATGGTAGGATTAGCATGTATCATGCTCCCCTAGTTAGCTTGCATAGCTCCTCGGTAACCCTTAGATTATCTGCGGGGTGGAAGGGAGACCATCCATTCATCCTTCATCTTTATCCTGCACTATAGTTGATCTCTCAAGACACTCCTCACGAGATGGCAGGAAAGTCAAGTCATCCATCTTCCATTATCTCGCATGTCTTCTTATTGGTTCCTTAGTGTCACATGGGGTGGCGGGAGGAACTATCTCTTTTCCCTTCGTATTTACCCTGCACTACACCGACAATCACTAGAAAATCCTCGCTGGGTGGTGGGGAAGACAAAGAAAACCATCTTCTGCTATCCCATAAGTCCTCTTATTGGACCCTTAGATTCTCGCAAGGTGGTGAGATAAAGACCAAGTCTCCTTCATCCTGCTATCATGTGACCCTATTTGTCACACTACCAAGTTAAACAAAAAGGACTTAGTTTCCTTTCCCCACTATCCCGCAACACTATGCACACTACTTCACAGGTGAGTATGTAAAATGAAGGTTATTCAATTTCTTTTTCAATAACATGAAGGTTATTCACACCGAACTGCTTTTTTCAAATACCAAGTGCCATCTACTCGAGATTTCAATCCGTAAGTTTGAGACACCCATTCTCAACATTCTCCCACTTGACGAAGAACTTACTGGTATCTCTAGAACACTTAGAGATTAGTGAGAATCATGGGCCCCAAGGCCCATCGAATTGGCACACCATTTGAACTTTGTTGTGTTTGCAGGTTTTGTCAATGCATCTACAATATTCTTCAGAGTATTCACCTTTTTTAGATTAACCTTTCCATCTTCCACCATGTCATGAACAAAGTGATACTACACATCAACATGTTTTGTCCTAGCATGGAAAGTGGGATATTTTGCCAAAAAAATGACACTCTGATTGTCGCAACAAATATAAATATTTCCTTCATCAAACCCAATATCAGAACACAAATGCTTAAGCCAAATAGTCTCTTGACAGGCACGAGTTGTTGCCATGTAATCTGCCTCTATAGTAGATAAAATGACTACATTTTGTCATTTGCTCATCCAACCGATTGCACCACTATTCAATGTGAATATATATCCACTGGTGGATCTTCTGTTGTCAATGTCCCCTGCCCAATCAGAATACACATATCCCTGAATGCTAATAGTTCTCTGCGATTCAACCAAATTTCCATGGTAGCACAGAGCATACTATGAGGTACTTTTTAGGTATCTAAACACTCTCTTCACAACATCCCAATGCAGTCTTCTTGGATTTACCATAAATCGGCTTAGTACTCCCACTATTTGGGAAATGTTTGGCCTTGTACGAACCATTGCATACATTAGGCTGCAAACTACACTTGCATAAGGCACCTTGGTCATGTCCTCCATCTCTGAAGGAGATTTTGGACAATCTTAAACAAAGAGTTTCATTCCCTATATTGGTTCCCAAAAATGAACAGGTTTACACTGCCACAGGGCAAAGACCAAGTTTATTCCTCTAAATATCAATGGAAAGCCACCTCCAACTATCAATATCTGTCAGGTTTGGACCAACTTTAACAAGGATACAAGATCCTTCTACATTTTGGGCTCTGCAGAACCTGGGAGGGTGATCCCTTCAGTGAACTTCCTGATCTCTGCAATGATACTCAGGAATTTACTAAAAACAAAGTAGATTATCTCATAAAATGACTCAAAAAAAAGGGAGAATGCTCAAGGATGGCAAGTCCTTCAATGATTATCAACCTTAAGATAGAGTATGAGATGAGCAGGACAACTTTCAAAAAATACATAAAACTTAACAGATGATATTCTAATATTTAAAAGATTTGTAGAGATTCATCAGTTAAAAGAAAATAAAGGCTGATAAACAAAACCAATTACAAGCATTGATTAGTGCCTTACTTCATTGGGCACCTGAAAGATATAAAACATAAATCTGAAAATGTGACAAAATTTGATTTGATAACATAAAATCCAAGATGATACTACCTTACAATATATCTCATTTGCAATTCCAACCCAAAACTACTTATCTAAAATCCTTGCACAAGCTCTATCATTCTACAAATCTATTTTAGCGATTTAATTGACCCCTTGGGCCGCATCGTAAACAGAAAGCTAGATACATCATAACAATGCACTAAATGAAATAAACCCTTGATTTATTTCATTTAAAAATTGATAGAATCATGCAAAGGAGAGAAGAGAGTCAGGATTCTATTTTTCTTAAACAAAATGTTATCTCTGTCACAAGATAAAAATTTACATATAACTCCTTTAAGAACCTGTATGGAATTTGACACTAACACATTTCTTTATTTGCTTTGTAAAAGATTTTTACAGCTTGTTTGCTTCACCTAGACTCACTACTGGAAACAGACTAGGAAAAATGCAAGGAACAAGAAAACTGAACCTACTCGACATTCCCAAAAATCTAAACCCTTCTTCTGGCCATGATCTCCCTTCTTATAGAATAGAGGGAGCAACAAGCTTCCGGCCAGTTGACACAAGTCAACAGAAGATTCATTCATAACAATTAGCCCTAAAAGTTCGTATGCAATTTTGTTACAAAAATGTTTACATATCCATGTGTTGGCACATGTGAATCATTGTTCTTAACTAAAAATTGGTAGGAGAAAAATTGTTTAGGCCATGTCGTTATCGCCCTAACACCTTCGGATGGAGTATGAGATGTTGTGTTTTTGTCCTATTAAGCATTTCTCTTCTAGGAAAGGAAACGGGGTCTCGGTAAGAAGAAAAGTTGCCTCTAAACTAGAGGAGGAGCTTCAACCTTCATGCCCAGGATCAGAGAAAGTGGGAGGAGGAGATACAGGGGAAACATAACATGTTGGGGAGGGGTCGCAGATTACATGCAGCAACATGGATGGATTGTTGCCACTCCCTACCCAGACATGTTCCTTTTTCATTCCTCTATGGGATCTCTCTCAGAACCCCCTTGTCATCCAATGATAGAGTAGACGCAGAGGTTGTGCCATGCATGGCCTTTCTTCATAAGAAAAGGCTTTAATTCCCCCTCTGGCAATCCTCCCCACTTTCACATCCCCTCTGGCAATAGACATACTCACATATGAGAGAAAAAATCCATCCGGTATCACAGAGTATATTGCAACTCCATTTACGAGCTTGCTCAAACATCATTCCCCTTATAGAAGAAAAAACCGCACTTAGAAAATATAAAGGCTTCATATTCTCCTACCAATTTAATCACCACCTTGTTGTATTTATAGTTAAAAAAATTTCATCAAGTAGTGCCTATTCGTGAAACATCATCACTTTGGTGCTCTTAATTCAATCTACCAGCTATGGACACTAGAAATCATGCATATTACATCCACTATATTCTTTTGTCAAGGTTCATCTGATGTGAGTGATTTTATCCTGATTTTATTCCTCCATGGGTGTACATTCTTCTACTTCGGGATCTCTATCAACAAGTAAATCTCTGAACTCATCAGAGAACTCATGATCTATCACACCTGAACCGAAAGCTTATCCTAAGCCTTTCACATCTCTGAGATATCGTCCTTGCCTTGTCGAATCAGTCCTTTTCTTAATAGAAAATTTGAAGATAATCCTCCTAGATTGTGTCTCCCAAATTTTCATTAATCATCCTAAGTCAACAAGTCTGTATCTTGTTCATCCCATCTCTCCCATGCAGGTTATGGCCAATGCCTTCAAAGATCCCTCCTAATTTCACATTTGAAACTCAGCTGTAGATCTTACCCAGCCTAGCAAATCAAGAGACCATTGTTTGTCGACGTGGAATTTGACCCTCCATCTATATCCAAGGACCCACCAAGTCTCAACTAATTAGTTCCATATCATCTTTTGACCAGACTCAGTCAGCAGCCCCACCATAAGTCTTCCTAGCCAACTTGGGACACATGGCATCATCTCGTGATGTCGCAATCCGTAACTTCCTTACAACTTCCATCACAAGGATATGCGGTCTAGTAGATCTATTCACACTTTACTATTTTGCACAATGTCTGCTAACTCTTCTAGAATTAAAACTTGGGCACCTTTTACCTCAGGACATAACATCACCATTCATTTTGAACATGTGCAAATTGATATGACTGTTAGTGAACTGGTTTTTACCACCTGAGAACCGGTAACACAATACATCAACCGAATACATCATCAGCTTGTTGGTTTCTGTTGAAAACATGTGGCATCATCTCGTGATGTTGCGGTCTTTATAATCCTTGCACTTTTGACCACAGGGAAGCGCAGACCGTCAAATTCATTCCATCTTTAGCAACTAGCCAAAATACATAGGAATTTTGAACTTAGGAAAAAATAAGTGCAGGAACAAATATTTAATAGGAGACCGGCTATAGGAAAATTTAATGTAATTTAGGAAAATCATTTCATAAATTGATTGACCACCATTTGATACTTAGGGAATAAAATGGCCCCGCCAACGGAATACAACCTTTGTCCTTAAGTGAGAAAAAAGGTAACGACATAATATAAAAAGGCCCGAAGATTTTCCATTAAACCAAGACTTAATCAAGAAAGGTCACAACCCCTAAAGCCCTAAACCCTGAAAACTTGACAGAGGGCAAAAATAAACTAGAACAACCAAAATTTTGCAAGACATAATTTTAGGTCCTATCACCCTATAATATTGGATCTACTAACTTCTTGCAATCTGACATGTCAAATCTCTCCATGAAGGTATTAATTTACTTGCTTTGACTAAGCCAAATCTTTCTATTCTTTCTATCCCTATTGATTTCCATCCCCAAAATATACCTAGCTACACCTAAATCTTTCATTTCAAACCATGCTGACAACTAAGATTTTAACTCATAAATCATACCCTTACCATTCCCATTGAACAACATATCGTCCACATATAGATCAATCATAAGTACACAATCATTCTTAGTTTTGTAATACACACAATGATCAAATTTTGATCTTACAAATCCCAGAGACAACACAAAGGTGTCAAACTTCTGGTACCACATTCTAGGTGACTATTTTAAACCATAGAGAGACTTTTTCAACTTACAAACCAAGGATTTTTTACCTTTTATCACAAAATGCTCAGGCTAGGACATATAAATCTATTCCTCCAAATTGCCAATTAAGCAACGCTATCTTCACATCCATTTGTTCGACCTCAAAGTCATATGCTGCTGCAAGTGACTATAGAGCCACTAGTCATCTTACAACCATGACCTAAGAACAATACTTGTACACCAGTATCATTCAACTTACTAATAGAAAGAAAATTATGAGCTAGACCTGGTATGTGCATTACACCATCAATATCCTTCGTTCATCCATCAGGAAATTGAATTCTAACTCTTCCTCAGCCAACAATTTGAAGAGATGAATCACTAGCCAGGTAAATCTTTTCACCATCATACTCTTCATACCTAGAGAACCATTCTCTATGAGATGTCATCTCGAAAGATGCACAAGATTTGATCAACTAGACATTGTCAGTTGTTTGCATATCCAAGGTAGAAATGAAGGCATTTGCATCGCTATGAGAAGATTCGGTATCAAAAGAATTCTTCTTCTTCTTTTTCTCCTATTTACAATCCTTCCGGATATGGTCAGTCTACCCACAATTCCAACATTTCATCTTGGACTTTTTCCCAGGAGACTTTGATCTCTCCTTTGATATGGATTTAGACTTCTTGTCCTTCTGTTTACCTCTCTCTTATGATCTGCCTCAAACAACAATAGCCTCCTTGGCTATTTCAAAATATTTCCTTTGTGTCTCTTCTAAAAGTAGCAAAGAAACCACATCCTCCATTTTGAAAGTGGTTGTTGTACTCCCAATAGAAATCACCAGATGGTCCCATGTGTTTGGCAAGGAACACAATAGAAGAATACAACAGTCCTCATCCTCAATCTTATCTCCCACAAAAGTTAACTGTGCAATGATCATGTTGAAAGAATTTAAATGATTTGCCACAGATGTGATAACTCAAAGATGAATGGATAGTACCAAACCGGTACTGAGAGGGGGGGTGAATCAGTACAGACAAAAACACAATCCTAAACCGGTTTTTAAGCAGACATTGTGCTTTGACAAACAAACAGTAACACCGGTCTTAAACAGAGTACAACCGGGAGAACCCAGAATAACTAAGACAAGCATAAACTGGTTGACACTTATCTTTTCATACATTCTAACACTTCATTTCCATTTCACCCTAGTGCATGAATAGGTAATCTATCATCAAAGGATATATAAGTAGCTAGATCAACATGATTTACTGCTTGACAGAAAACAACATACCATCACATGAAAAAGGCATCACATATGACACACATATTTTTCACATGGAAACCCAACTGGGAAAAACCACGGTGGGAATTAATATCCACAAGCTATTTTCGAACTCTTTATAAGTTCGCTCTGTTAGGAGCCTTGTCCAGTTAAAGACTGATACAATAGGTTCTATTAGGAACCGATCCTGTTAGTGATCACCCAGTTAAGAGATGGCTAGAATACCTGGTTAAGGGTTAAACCCTATTAAAGGTTACCTTGTTAGAGGATTTCAAGAACTCAATACTTTTGAGTCACCCTGTTAAAGGATTTATAGCAAGCCGATTAAAGCTACCCTATTAAGAGATTTACAAACTATTGAGGTGGTTAGAGATCAACAGGTATTACAATGATCTGGTAACAGCACTCAATGCCAATGCAGATTTGCTTTAGCTCCTCTTCAGCTTCTGCACTTACACTCTGCAAATATCACTTCTCTCCTCTACTCTAGCAAGAATCACATATCTCTTCTCTTGGATACACACACAACTTTTGCCAACAACCTCAAAAAGAAACCCAACATCAACCTTATAGGAAAATAGATAGGTCGGTAGCATAAACCCTAAACCCTAAACCTATTAGGTTAAGGAATTAAAACGATTCAATCCTAACCATTGAGCACACTGCATTAAATGCAATAGTCTTGATCCAATCTCAAGACATTCTCCATCGTTCATTTTCTATAGATTTCATGGCGCCTGATAACCCATCACACATTATCACCATTTAAAGACTTCGCACATTCCCGAGGTAGATAGGAACAATCTCCTTCATACAAGATCCTTCATGTGCACAAGGCTAACGTGGCACCATGATCTATTCTTTGTTACAATGCTAACTCATCACACAAAGTCACCGATTGAGTCACACAAGCTTGAGACACTTCAACCGGAAACCTTGAAGTTGTGACTACCAACTGGTAGTCATACAAAGCTTCTATGTGTCGGTTCCCATAACCACATGTCAGTTCACCTTAAGCAAACACACCGCTTTACTTTGGCACAAATATCAGTTCACAGTGTTATATCGGTTTTCATATATACTGGTTCTCTCCTCTTCAGCATATTGACATCAATGACAACATACAATGTCATTATGTCCTCATACCGGTTCGCATAATGCCAACAATCTCCCCCTTTGGTATTGATGGCAATATACAAAGATATCTCTCCACTTCACATCTTCTCCCCCAATTTCTACAAATATCTTCTATGCTTCTCTTTCTCTCCCCCTTTGACAATAATGCCAAAGTGGAGGCACAAGCTTCCCTGTTCCATTATTTGCTCCCCCTAAGGAGTAGCATCCTTCAACACATCAATCCTGAAGAAAAATTTGACTATGCAATACCTGACTAATGTGGAGAATATACCTTTAGTTCACCTCCTGAAGGGGCAGCACCCCTAATTCACCTCTTAAGTACATAAATGTAGCCTTTGGGAGAGGCTTGGTGAATATGTCCGCTAACTGCTCCTTACTGGAGACATGTTCCAGTGCAATCTCTTTGTTCTGAACCTTTTCCCTTGAGAAATGATACTTAAGCTCAAAGTGCTTGGTTCTTGAATGTAAAACCAGATTCTTGGAGATGTTAATTTCACTAGTATTGTCACAAAATATACTTACCAGTTCAGATACAGGAACTTTGAAGCCATTTAATACATGCTTCATCCAAATAGTCTGAGTGCAGTTCATGAAAGTTGCAACATACTCTGCTTCCGTTGTAGACTGAGAGATACAACTCTACTTCTTACTCATCCATGAGACCAGTCTACCACCGAGAAAGAATACACCATTGGTTGTGCTCTTCCAATCATCTACATTACCTGCCCAATCAGCATATGTGAATACTTTCAAGTTGAAGTCCTTGCTATATGGATACCACAATCCATAATCAATAGTTCCCTTTAGATACCTAAGAATCTGCTTGACTGCAACCAAGTGGGATTCTCTTGGGCTTTTCTGGAACCTTGCAGTAATGCCAACTGCATGTGCAATATCTAGTCTACTATGCACTATATAATGCAACTTACCAATCATTGATCACTATTCCTTCTCATCAACCAATATTGAGTCGTCCTCTTTGGATAATTTACAACCGGTCACCATCGATGTACCAACCGGTTTTCTATCTTCCATGCCAAAGGTATTCAACACCTCTTTGACATACTTGGATTGAGTGATAAAGCTTCCATCTCTCATCTGCTGGATCTGCAGTCTAATGAAGAACTTAATCTCCCCTATGAGTGACATCTCAAACTCTTTCTTCATCTCATCTGCAAACTCATGACTCATCTTGTCATCTCCACCAAAGATAATGTCATCAACAAATACCTCACATATCAGGATCTGATCTCCCTTAGACTTCAAGTAGATATTGCTATCTTCACTTGTTCTCTCAAATCAAATCTTCACAAGATAGGAATGTAGGCATTCATACCATGCTCTAGGTGTCTTCTTTAGACCATATAAGGATTTATGTAACCTACACACCATGTCACTATCTTCAGATAGGGCAAACCCATCTGGTTGCTCTATATACACTTCCTCTTCTAGGAATGCAGATTTTACATCCATTTGATATACTTTGAGTCCTTTAAAAGCTGCATATGCAAGCATATGAACTCCTTCCAATCTGGCTATAGGAGCAAAGGTTTCTCCATAGTCTTCTCCTTCTTCTTGGGCATATCCTTTGCACACCATTCTGGCTTTGTTTCTAATTACTATGCCATCCTCATTCAGCTTATTTCTGAAAACCCATTTGGTACCAATGACATTTTTATGCTTCAGTCTGGGTACCAAAGACCATGTACCATTTTTCTCTATCTGGTCAAGTTCCTCTTCCATTGCCTTGATCCAGTCTTCATCTTTATGTGCCTCTTTGAATGATTTAGGCTCAAATTCAGAGATCATACATGAGTTTTCTCTGACCTTTCTTCTTGTAAGGATTCTTGCATCCTTATCTTCTATGATTTGCTTAGGATCATGATTCAACTTGACATACCGAGGAATGGTATTGATAGATTCCTCTTGCTTTTCTTCTTCATCGTCATCTCCATCAGTATCAGCATCTACATCTACCGGTGTAGGAACACTGTTACTGGTACTTGGTTGACTGACAACCTGTTCCCAGAAGGTTACAATCGGTTCATTTACCACTTGCTCACTGTCGGTTTCCTTAGTTTTCTCAAAGGTTTCATCAACTCTTACATTGATGCTTTCCATAATTCTCTGAATCCTAATATTGAAACACTTGAGAGCTTTTCTCTTGGTGGAATACCCTAGGAATATTCCCTCATCACATTTCACATCAAATTTTCTCTGGTGTTCGCTCTTCTTGATGTAACATTTTCTATCAAACACTCTAAAGCAGCTAACCACAGGTGTCTTACCGGTCCAATACTCATAAGGAGTTTTATCCTTACCTTTCTTGATGAGTACACGGTTAATTGTGTAGACTATAGTGCTCACTGCTTCTCTCCAAAAGGTGTGAGCTACCTTTCCTTGAACCAACATGGTTCTAGTTGATTCAACCATAGTCTGGTTCTTCCTCTTTGCTAGGCAATTCTGTTATGGAGTCTGGGGGCAGACAGTTGCCTTTTGATGCCATGTTCTTCACAGTACTTGTTGAATTCACTGGAAGTGAATTCCCCTCCTTGATCAGTTCTCAGGCACTTGATCATTTTACTGCTTTCCTTCTCCACTAATGCTCTGAAAGCTTTGAACTTTACAAAAGCTTCAGACTTATCTTTCAATAATGCGACCCACATCATTCTTGAGCAGTCATTACTAAGAATCATGAAGTACCTATCACCCTGCACACTCCTAGTTTTCATAGGACCACACAAATCAGTATGCACAAGATCAAGCAAATTGTCAGAAATGAAAGGTTTACCTTTAAAGGTTGACAAAGACATTTTCCCCAATTGACATTCTCTGCACAAGGTACTGTTTGGTTTTCTTAGCACCGGCAACCCTCTAACTGCCTTGATCTTACTGGCCTTCACAATGTTATCAAAGTGTACATGGTAGAGTCTCCTATGCCATATCTATCTATCATCAAATTTAGCCATAAGACATGTACTTATATTTGCATTCAGCTGAAATAGGTTACCTTTGGTCTGCATGCTGGTGGCCACCAATTCACCATTCTTGAATTCTCGAGTGAGACCACTGTCATTCAGCTGGGCAACACTCAGAAGGTTGTGTCTGAGACCATCAACCCAATACATATTGTCAGCACTACTCTTTCCATTCAAAGAGATGGACCCTCTGCCTTTGACCATACATGGTGCATCATTTCCAAAGTGAACCACACCACCATCATACTCTTCCAAGGATAGAAACTTGCTCTGGTCACCAATCATATGGTGAGAACAGCCACTGTCAATAATCCACTCATTGAAATTATCAAACTGGGAGACAAGAGCCTTCTTGTCTGACACATCTTCCTTGACAGCAACAAACACAATATCTTCATTTTCTTCATCTTCTGATTCCTCATCTGTGACACCTTCATCAACTGCCACAAAACAGTTTTTCCGGTTTCCTCCTTTGAATTTCTTAAACCTTTTTGGTTTGTCCTTGTTGTCACCATTAGGACAATTTACAGCAATATGTCCTATCTAGTTATAAGAAAAGCATTTTAAAGGGAACTTACCTCTATATTTGTCAGTTCCTTTAGGAAGTTTCCTCACAAGAAGAGCTTCAAATGCCATCAGAATCTCCTCATTATCCATTTCTCTACTCTGTCTTGGTTCACCACTAGTGCTAGCTTCTTTTCCTTTTCTAGATGGTATAGCAGAAGCTTTAAAAGTTGATTCAGTCTTTTGAACACTGCCATCAAAACTTTTTAGCTCATAGGTTGTCAACTTTACAATGATGGAGTCTAGGGATACCTTAGTCTTATCTATTGATCTCAACTCTTGAATAGCAGCAACCCTTATTGCATAGACCGGTAATAAGCATCTCTGGACTTTGCTCACCACAGTGGAATCTTCTATTTTGCCACCTGCACTCTTGATATCTCCAACAACAGTTTTGATTCTTATTCCATACTGTTGAATGGTCTCACCTTCAACCATCCGCATGTCTTCAAACTTCCCTCTAAGGCTTTCTTCCTTAGCTTGTTTTACATTCTCATCACTGCCATAGATATTTTCAAGAGTATCTTATACCTCTTTGGGATTTACCTTATCTTGGACATCAATAAACTCAATGTTAGATAAACTACTAATTAGGGCTTCCATGACTTGTCCATTCTCCTGCATCTCTCTCTTTTGGTCATCGGTGAGAGTACCAGTAGGAGCAACATAGGCATTCTCAAAATAACTCTAGTGTTGAGCACCCATGCTTCTGATGTATATCTTCATTCTGTCTTTCCATATACTAAAATTTTCTCTGTTGAACTTTGGACCTTCCCTCTTCATCATTAGACTGAGATCTTTACCTCAAGCGGTTAAGCTTACAACACAGAGGACCTGGAGGTTGCTTTGATACCAATTGATAATTCGATGATGAACAGATAGTACCAAACTGGTATTGAGAGGGGGGTGAATCAGTGTAGACAAAAACACAATCCTAAACCGGTTTGTCAGCAGACACAGTGCTTTGACAGACAAACAGTAACACCAGTCTTAAACAGAGTACAACCAGGAGAACCTAGAATAACTGAGACAAGCATAAACTAGTTGACACTTATCTTTTCATACATTCTAGCACTTCATTTCCATTTCACCCTAGTGCATGAACAGGTAATCTATCATCAAAGGATATATAAGCAGCTAGATCAACATGATTTACCGCTTGACATAAAACAACATACCATCACATGAAAAAGGCATCACATATGACACACATATCTTTCATGTGGAAACCCAACTGGGAAAAATCATGGTGGGGATGAATACCCACAAGCTGTTTTTGAACTCTTTAGAAGTCCGCTCTGTTAGGAGCCTTGTCCGGTTAAAGACTGATACAATAGGTTTTGTTAGGAACCGATCCTATTAGGGATCACCCGGTTAAGGGATGGCTAGAATACCCAGTTAAGGGTCAAACCCTGTTAAAGGTTACCTTGTTAGAGGATTTCAAGAACTCAATAGTTTGAGTCACCCTGTTAAAGGATTTACAGCAAGCCAATTAAAGCTACCCTGTTAAGGGATTTACAAACTATTGAGGTGGTTAGAGATCAACAAGTATTACAATGATCTGGTAATAGCACTCAATGCCAATGCAGATCCGCTTTATCTCCTTTTCACCTTCTGCACTTACACTCTACAGGTATCACTTCTCTCCTCTGTTCTGGTAAGAATCATGTATCTCTTCTCTTGGATACACACACAACTTTTGCCAACAACCTCAGAAAGAAACACAACATCGACCTTATAGGAAAACAGATAGGTCGGTAGCATAAACCCTAAACCCTAAACCTGTTAGGTTAAGGAATTCAAACGGTTCAATCCTAACCATTGAGCACATTCTTGAGGTAGATAGGAACAATCTCCTTCATGCAAGATCCTTCACGTGCACAAGGCTGATGTGGCACCATGATATGTTCTTCATTACAATACTAACTCATCACACAAAGTCACTGATTGAGTCACATAGGCTTGAGACACTTCAACCAGAAACCCTGAAGTTGTGACTACCAATCGGTAGTCATACAAAGCTTCCATGTACCGGTTCCCATAACCAAATGTCGATTCACCTTAAGCAAACACACCGTTTTACTTTGGCACAAATGTTGGTTCACAGTGTTATACTGGTTCTCATATATACTGGTTCTCTCCTCTTCAGAATATTAACATCAATGACAACATACAATGTCATTATGTCCTCATACCGGTTCACATAATGCCAACAAGATGTCCCTTCACTCATCTTCAAGGAATATAACATCTTCCTTAGGAACAACTTATTTACTAGAGACTTTCCTTGATAAATATCACCAAGTTTCTTCCACAAAGAAATTGTTGTCTTCTCCTCATGAACATTCAAGAGAACAAAATTTGCAAGGCATTATCTGATCAACCCTTTGGCCTTCCTATCTACTAGCTCTCAATATTATTGCTTCATTCCTGATTGTTTTGATCTAGAGAGTGCAACCAAGAGGTATTTATCAACCAACAGGTCTTCCATCTTGAGTTTCCATAACTTGTAGTTGTTGCCATTGACTTTATTAGTATCCACTCTTCCTAATGTGCTTGCCATCTTAGTCTACAATTTCAAACAAACCTCTACAAAACCCCCACTACAGATTTAACACAAAAAACTTGTCCTACCCACAAGAATAACACCACTGGCTAGGATTTGATACCACTTGTAAGGAAAGAAGAGTACGAAAAATGCCTTCCTAATGTTAATTTCTTAGACGAGAAAAGAAAATATGTATTTCAATTCAAATTACAAAAATTTAAGATACATAATACAAGATAAAAAGAGCAATATGAAAAAACACAATCATAGAGATGTACACTAGATTTCACGTGGCAAAACCCTTACGGGTGAAAACACCACACACCAAAGAAATCTCTTATATTACACTGAAAACTATTTACATACAAGTTTACATATTTTCAAGATTTGATCTTGGTGCAAACAAGGTAGGGAGATCCAATGAAGGACATCCCTGCCTTGCAACCTATAACACAAACACCATGCAAGACACCAGTAACCAGTAGACACATCACAATATATAATCGGTAAAACAAAAAAGAGCAATCTTTATAATAGTTAATGAATTACATATGCCCTTGGGCTTTACACATGTTGGACTGCACCCCGGGACTAAAAAACAATCCTTAAAACTCAAAAACTATGATCCGCAGATCATCTGCTTAGCAATTCATCCTTTGGTAATAGTCTGCATTGTTCTACACTAATCTGGACCTCAATCCCTCTAGAATTCAGTGCCCCCAAACCAGAATCTCTTTGAAAACTACATCTGCTCTCGATCTCTTCTTCCTTGGACCTCTGTCCTCCAAAATGAATTCTCCAAACTTCCTATTTATACCATCCGCAAGCAACATAGCTCAATCAAGTTGGCCAAAGACCAACTGGTTCAAGATGAAATGTGCAAACAATAACATATCGACCCATATCACCAATAACATCTCCAAAATGCATATAACTTCGCAAGAACATCGGTTAGGTCCAAAACAACATCTCTTAATGATCCACAAGTTATGGAAATCATCTGCAACCCAATTCAGCTTCTCTTTACTCACTGTAAGACCAACTGGTAAGAACACACCAATACCAGACCAATATCAGAATCGATATCTCACCGGAATCCAATCCCAACACCACGAATCTTGAATATGATCAAGACAAAGACCTCAAGGTGATAAATCCAAATCCACAACTTCAGATCCAAAAACATGAAGAAATGCAACGATCTCCAAGCAACTCCACTTCTAAATGCTCCAACTGATTTGAACTACTCTAATGCTCCTGCATCAACTGGATGAACTACTCTGGTGCTCCTGCATCAGACTCTCGGGGTTAATTGAAAAGTGAGTCCCATCACTTGATCTAGTTTGGCGATCTATCAGTAGGTACTTGCAACTTCCTCAAGGGTTCGACGGTCTGACTACAAGTTTTGATTGCCTCTCCTCAGCAATCTACTAGACCAACCTAGAACCTGCCTTAGTTCGGTGATGTGTTCAAGTGTCCACCTACTAACTGCCTCAAACTCAAGCTCCTAGGTTTGGCAATCTACTTGCAAGCCTTACACTACCTCATGTTCGGCAATCTGAACAAGTCTACAAGTTGCCTCAACTTCTCTTCAACCAATCAGTTCACAACAAGTCTTCCTCCATCAATGGGTTCATAACTAGCTATGATACCACTTGGTGTAGATAAGGTAGGGAGATCCAATGAAGGACATCCTCACCTTGTAGCCTATAACATAAACACAATTCAAGACACCAGCAATCAGTAGACACAACACAAGATATATCTAGTAAAATAGAAAAGAACAATCTTTATAATAGTTAATGAATTGCATATTCCTTGAGGCTTTACACATGCTGGACCGCAGCCCAGGACTACAAAACAATCCTTAAAACTCAAAAACTATGATCCGTAGATCATTTGCTCAGCAATCTGGCCTCAGATAACAATCTGCACTGTTCTACATTGATTTGGACCTTAGTCCCTCTGGACTTCAGTCCCCCCAGACCAAAATCTCTCTGAAAACTACATTTGCTCTTGATCTCTTCTTCCTCAGACCTCTTTCCTCCAAAATGAATCTCCAAACTTCCTATTTATACCATCTGCAAGAAACACAACTCAATCAAGTTGGCCAAAGACCAATCGGTTCAAGATAAAATGTGCAAACAATAACATGTCAGCCCACATCACCAAGAACATCTCCAAAATTAATAGAACTTCTCAAGAACATCGGTCAGGTCCAAAACAACATCTCTTAATGATCTGAAAGTTACGGAAATCATCTGCAACCCAATTCAGCTTCACTTTACTCATTACAAGACCAACCAGTAAGAACACACCAATACCAGAATCGATATCTCATCGGAATCCAATCCAAATTCCATGAATCTTGAATATGATCAAGACAAAGACCTGTAGTGCCATAAATTGTACACCCTTGCTAGGGTGGTACAATACCATGATTAGTTTAGCACCCACCTTAGTTTTTTTTCATCTTACATTGTAATTTCCCTTTGAGCATTTAATTAATTAATTTAATTAAATCTAAAGTCATATTTCATCACTTCATACATTATAAAGTTGGGCCATTTACCCTAAGTGTGCTCCTTTTCATTTTATTCCTCCAATAAATCATTAAATCATAAACCCTAATTATGTCCTATTTCAACCTTTAAGGCCTAATTTCACATGTCAAAACATCTTGGAATCAACTGTAACTATGGGATTCACTCTAATATCATCATATCTAATGGCCCTAAAAATTTGGTGAAAATTTGGTCGGACTGGGTGCACCCTGACATTTTTCCCAAAATTTTGGGAGCATAATTCTTTGATATTATAATGCTTCACCCCAATAAATGGGCGGGAAATTAAATTCCTAGGTCATTCTAAAGGTGAAATTAATATCTATGGTTTCATACATAAGAGCTCTCTTTCTTCATTTGAAGGGATAAAATCTAATCGAAAATCTAATCGAATCTAGGAAAAATCTTTTGGAGCGAGCACAAGGAACCTTCTATGTAGTGAAAGAGAATCTTATGTGGAGTCTTCAACAACATTCATCAAGCATTAATCAAGTATTTGTCAAGAATTCATCATCAATTAGAAGCCTTGAAGACATTAAAGAATAATAGGAGATCACCAGCTGACGATTGGCTTGTATCCCTCCCTTAGGGGTTGGGTATGATTTCATGTTGTTTTCATGTCTTTGCATGAGCTTCATTACATAAATTTTCATATTTACATTAATGCTTTAGATCACTTTGCATCATTGATTTAGGGCATTTACTTTGTCAATTACAAGCATTTAGGGTTTACTCTTAAGGGTTGCTCTAGATTGTTTGCATTCATCTTAGGGTCTTGCACACACACAAGATTCCTACACACACTATTTTACTATACAAATCGGCTATTTGTTGAGGTGGAAATCACCAAAATAGGGTTTTGACTGAGGCAAAACCCTACATATCCACCCAAACCCTCTCTTTTCAGTTTCAAGTGTAGGTATAGGTACTCGAAAGGCTTCTCGGAATAGCAAAAGACACAAGGACAGTCCTAAAGCCTCAGACTGCCCCAAATCCATCAGGGATAGGGGCATGGTGCCCTAGTCCTACCTAGGATAGGGACGTGACACCTTGGTCCCCCTCAATTTCAGTAAATTTCTACAGGGTGAAAGCTCAGGATCTTAGGATTGGAGGCCTACAATTGTAGCTCTCTGTCAAATCATCAAGGATAGGGGTGTGGCGCCCTGGTCCTAGTCAGTTTGGCTTAGTTTTCATAATTAGGTACACATTCAGATTCCTCCCCCTTCTCTTCTCTCAGTATCTTAGTTTCAGTCCTGCAAGCTTCTATAATTTTAGTTCATATGTGCTTCACTCTTTATCTCCTAGTCTAGTTAATCAGTCACACCCTATTTTTCACATCTTCTCTTCATATACAACAAGAGGAATAGAAACCCTGAGATATAATCTTTGGCTCTCTCTTTCTCACAAGAAGTGGCCAAAGTGAGCTATCTCCCTAGGCTCTTTCATATTTCCAATGTGTTGGCAAAAGTGGGATTAGGTCCTAGTCACCCGTTCTCGCTTTTTTCCCCACCACAAGACCTCAAGCTTATAAATCCAAATCCACAACTCCAAATCCAAAAACATGAAGAATACAATGATCTCCAAGAAACTCCATTGGTAACTGCTCCAACTGGTTTGAACTACGTTGGTGCTCATGCATCAACCAGATGAACTACTCTAGTGCTCCTACGTCAGATCTAGTCTTTGTTCAGGCAACAACACTTCAAAAGATTATGTTCACAATCAACTTTTTAATTCAACATTATAGAATTACCAATCATCCAACACGACCAGCCAACCTTCTCTTCAACCATTTTCTAGACGTTTATGTCTCTATCAAAAAAATAGTTTGATTCAGTTACTACGTCTCCAATTGTTGAACTTTCTCAGATTGTCAATAACATGCCATGTTGTCTCCATCACTTCCTCTGAGTCATTCTAGTTTTTTCCAATCATCTATACACAGCTCAACAATTCGCTTGACATTTGTCTATGGTCCCCACCTCTGTCGCTTTCGACTCAACTTGCCACCGAAACTAGCATCGTTGCAGGATAGCAGGATGAGCATGTCTCATCCTCCCCTAGTTAGGATGCATAGCTCCTCGGTAACCCTTAGATTACCTACGGGGTGGTGGGGATACCATCCATTCGCCCTTCACCTTTATCCTACACTATCATTGTTCTCTCTAGACACCCCTCACTTGATGGCGGGAAATTCATGTCATCCATCTTCCACTATCCCGCATTTCTTCTTATTGGGTCCTTAGTGTCACGTGGGGTGGTGGGAGGTGTTGGCATTTTTGTCGTTTATGTTGTGATTGTCATTGATGGACACACACTTGTATTGAGATCCCCTTTATATGTATGAGCTCATGTTCAGCCGGTATTTGTTCCAACCGGTATGTCGTATACTAGTCTTTAGACTAGTGGTGATTTTGCAGAATGTGTTTCCCGGTCTGAAGCGACATGTCAACCCCAAGCAGTTCATAGATCACAAGCGGTACGAGGGAGCAAAGCAGCACAACACATTCTTACTAGTCTTCATCTTTTATCAAACTGGCAACTGGTATTTTGTATGAACTGGTAATACTCTGTGAAGAGTTACCAACTGGCATTTTGTGATGAGTTACCAATCCACTATTATTTGATGGTGCTGACACATTGACAGTGCTTTTTGTGTCATGTTACTAAGTATGTCTAGATTCATTGAACCTAGGAAATTGTAATGTAATCCTATTGGACCAACATGAAATCAGATTCCTTTAAAAGGACATCATGTCTAGGGTTTTAAGTTGCTGCTGAAAGGGTTAATGTCGTGCTAGGGTTTAAGGTGGAAGTTGAGAACAATCTTATCTGAGAAGATCAAGTTGTAACTATGAGAGAGAGAGAGAGAGAAGATTGAAGTAATGCTAGAATGCATTAGCTGTGAGCAATATTGGATCTAACCAAGCAGTTTGTGCTATTAGATAGATCAAACACTTGTTGATTACTCACATCTTTGACAAGTCTATAGCCCTTAACCGGGTAGGCCTCAAAGCCTTTGTAAAATCCTCTAACAAGGTGGTTCACGCATGTGAATCTAAAATCCTCTAACAAGGTAGTCTTTAATCGCACTTATCTCCTAACAGAGACTGAGATTCCTAACAGGATCTGTTCTGGTGAAGAACATTGTAAGACCTTAACCGATCTGGTTTCTATTCTGCAGATAGTGACTTGTGAGTTCCATCTCACTGTGGTTTTTCCCAGTTGGGTTTCCACGTCAAATATATTGTCTTATGGTTGTATTGCTTTTGTGGGTGAATGCTTTATTCGCATTTTGGTTTGCATGTGTGGTAACCGGTCTGACTGTTAGACTACTTTACCGGTTTACCTTTAGATTGTGTAAGTGCTTCAGTGCAGTAATTTTTGGCATACTAATTCACCCCCCCCCCCCCTCTTAGTATTCATCAATTGGTATCAGAGCCTACCTTTCTATAATTTTAACCACTTGGAAAGAGATATGGGGGAATACACCATGAGGGAATTTACTCAATAGCTCACTAAGTCTGAGCAAGCCTATGATGATCTTATGGTCAAATACAAGGCATCTCAAGCAAAAAGGAGAGAACATGTAGAGAAGATGATGGAACTATCTGAAAGCAGTTCTGAAGATGAAGCTAACATGGAAGCCATGATTGCTGAAGTAAATAAGTTGAATGATTCAAACTCCAATCTAAGAAAGGAGTTGGAAGGACTAACTATTCAGTTTAGTCAAGAGCTTGAGAACCAGAGAAAAGCTGAAGATCGGGTAAAGGATAGAGATCATGAGATCTCTAAGTTGAAACAAGAGATTAGTGCACTAACTGCTCACCTTCGTGAGAGAAGAATGGAAAAAGAAGACATGAAAGGAGAACTGAACATTGCCATCTCTGAAAATGCAAGTCTAATGGAGACAAACACTACTATTTCCAAAGAACTCTTTGAGTCAAAGGAAATACTTGCTAAGTTTGCAAAAAGTACTATCAAGCTAGAGCAAAAGCTTGAGTCATCTAGACCGGCAAAGAATACCAATGGTCTTGGTTTTTCTGGACATGAGGAAGGAGAATCCTTAGGAACAAATGCTGAAGCATCAAAGAAGCAACCGGCACTCAAAGGAAAAGGTAAGCAAAAATTCAAACCTATTTTCTTTAACTGTCTTAAAGAAGGACACACTACCAATGTATGTAGGAGAAAAGCCTACAATAATTTTTCTTATTTTATCAACAATGTACCTAGATCCAATAAGTTCAATAGTCATTGTTATGCATGCAACAAGTTTGGGCATAGAGAATTTGAATGCAGGTCTATAATGGATAACACTGGAAGATATCCTCAGAGGACCCAAGGAACTGGTCCTAAACCTTTTATGAACTAGAACCACAACCAGTTTAATGTCTTCAATCATCAGTCGAGAAGCGATGGTCATCAAGCGGCAATCAGATGGAGAGAAATTTGTATGATCTATCATGGTCATGGTCACACTGCTGCAACATGCAAAAGGAAGAATGGAAACATGTACAATGGACCTTGGAAAGCACCTAGACTTGTTTGCTATCACTACAACAAACCGGGTCACATTGCAAGATTCTGCAGAAGCAGAAAAAGTATATCTGATGATATACCGGTCACTCAGGAAGGAGAAATAGATGTTGAAAAAGTTCAAGGGGACATGAAGAAAACATGGAAGAAGAAACCAATAATGTCGAAAGAGGAACTGGTTTCTGCACCTAGTGTGGAAATATCGGAATCGGCAAACTAAGCCTTAAAGGCTTAGGGGGAGCAAATGGCAAAATGTTTTCAAACCCCCAGTTGACACTGGTAAAAGACCTTAACCTGTATGCTATACCTGTCGCTTGGCAGAAGACCAAAAATGGTAAAAAGGCAAATTAGGGTTTACGCCCTAATAGAGGAGCATTAATGACAGTAGGTGAGAGACATGTATAAATGCATTTTTCAAATCATTTCTCACTATCTATTTTCGAGCGAAGAAAAGTTTTCAAGTGCAGAGCGAAGAAAAGGCTATTTGAGCTTAGATTTCAAGAAATTAGATAACCTTGAAAGAGATTCAAATCCAGTTTGCAAGTGGTAGTGGAGAACACAAAGCAGTGATTTGGCATCTGATGGAGAGTGAAGTGAAGCAGAATCAGGAAGCCCTAAATTTTCATCTGAAAGGTATTTTTCATGTTCTTGAAATACTCTTCAATGGCTTCTGCATCACATACCAGTTTGAGTACATCAATTGAGTCGAAAAGTTTTATTCAGAGGAAATATAAATATAATGCTTTGTCACAAGTTCCGGCTGGAGTCATAGTCAAAGAAAGAATTTCTAATTATATTGATTGCAAAATAGAAAACCTAGGGTCTTTAGCCATTCACACTCAGTTAGGTCTATTTTGCGGCAAGGACAAAAAGATCAAACCAAAATTTAGTGTCACAGAGAAGAAGAAATTCCACAACGCAGTATATTTTCTGGAAGATTTCACAGAGGATCATATCAGAATTATTTTGAGCAGAGTCCATGGTGACAAGATGTACCTGGAAAGGATGCATGATATCACACCTCAGGCAATTCATGCAGTCACCAGTTTCTGCAACACAGGGGAAGTGCCAGCCCTGAGAAAAGTGAGCAAAACAAAAATGACCAAGCTCACCAATTCAACAAGTGATTCACGGGGTATGACAGTCAATCCTATCAAGGATGATCTGGTGAAATTTGCCTACATGGTGATAGGATACAGAATGTTTTCAGCTAGCAGGATTAATTCTGTATCTGCTGCAGCGGTAAATGTCGCTTACCAAATGATAAAAGAGGATGCATCTTTCAACTTATGCACCGGTATGCAGAGGCAACTCCTGTTAAATCTTAAGGCAATCAAAACGGACAACTCACTGAGGTTTAAGTTTGGACAACAACTGGTAGGGTTGTTCTTTTATTTCCAAGGCTACTTTCTGGGTGTAGGAGATGTCCAGTGGTCCCCTGACCAACCGGTAACCAAGCAGATAAAGGAAAGTGTACAAGCCATTGGAACCGGCTACCCTGAGGTACTAAACAAATATTTTGATGAGTTCAGAAGAAAGATGAGTTAGAGGGTAAGAATCTCAGGTGACATAGTGAAGAAATATGAAGATGACATCTGTTTCACTATTCAGGTGGACAAATGTTTAATGGAGGCTGTTGAGCCTAGAATGGAGGAAGTGGAGCCTATGGGCTATGAAGTTATGTTTGACATGCTGGAAGGGTATGCCTCAACCCTTATTGCCTCACCTCTTGATCCAAAGGCTAAGAGGACCGGAACCTACTTGGAGAGGATTGCACCGATTGAAGAACCATCGGTGAAGAAGGGAAAAGAACCGGTAGCTAAGAAAGCTAAGGCAGTGCCTGCAGCATCGGCACCGGCTACCACTGCAACTCCAAGAGTGACCAAGCGGTCACCGGCAAAGAAGAAACTGGAGGTAACATCAGCAAAAGTCTTTGAAAGAAAGAGGAAGACTAAGGCAAATGAACCGAACTCCGAAGAAACCGAGTCTGATGAACAGCCAAAGAAGGCAAGACAGACAAAGAAGATGAAGAAGAATGAACCGGCAGCATCCGCACTGGTAAATATAGACATCTCCTCATACAAACCTTTGACACATTGTCAAAGAACAATAAAAAATATTAGGAGAAAGTTACTTCATGATTTAATAGATTATTATGATGAATTTAATAGTGAGGAAAAAGATGAAGTACTACAAGAAATCATTCTTTATTTATGTAAAAATGACCGGTCACCATCAGAGATTAAATCTCAGACACCGGACTCATTATTTAAAGCATTAGATATTAAATGGTGCATTGCCATTGAAAAGGAACAGGAGATTAGGGAGAAAGTCTTTGCACAGTACTTCCCCAAACTCTCAAATTCAGAATTATTTGATGCCCTAGATCAAAATAAAGGTCTCTTCTTCACAAGGAGAAGAAGACTCTGGTTTTTGGAGGGGAGAGTTGATGATGTTGAAAAAGATACACATCAGCATATGGCTCATGCTATCAGCTCTCACAAAGCACAAATGGCCAACCTCCAAGCGGAAAAGGAACCGGTTATTTCCAAAGCGGATGAGGTTTCTGATGAGGAAGGTAACCTGGTGGAAGAACCAATCGACACTATAGATGTCGATGCCCTGGATATAGAAGATGTCACTCAGGACATACCTTCTGAGGGAACTGAACAGGGGCAACAAGCCGATCAGGGTGGTGAACAAGCTGAGGACACACAGCAAGCGGCAAAGGAACAGGAAGAGAAAAAGAAGAGGGATGAAGATGAGAAACAGAAGAAAGAGGAAGAGAAGAGAAAGGAGGAAGAGGAGAAATGAAAAGATGAAGAAAAGAAGAAACAAGAAGATGATAGGAAAAAGAAAGAAGAAGAGGATAAGGAAGAAAAGAGAAAGAAGGAAGAAGAAGAGAAGAAGAAGAAGAAGGAAGAAGAAGAGAAGAAAAAGAAGGAAGAGGAAGAATAGAAGAAGAATCTAAAGAGAAGAAGAAGAAGGAAGAGGAAGAACAAAAGAAGAAGGAAGAAGAAGCACAGAAGAAGAAGGAAGAGGAAGCAAAGAAGAAGGCAGAAGCAGAGCAGAAGCAGAAAGAAGAAGAAGATAAGAAGAAGATGGAAGAGGAAGAGAGGAAAAAGAGAGAAGAGAAAGAGAAAGAAGAAAAGGAGAGGAAAAAGAAGGAAGAAGCAGACAAGACAATTGAAGCGATGAAGAGCACACAGATGGAAACTCCTAAGGCAACCGGTAGCCAAGCCAAACCGGCTGCTATCTTGAGCCCCATTGATCTCCAATCTACAAGTGAGTCTGAGCTTATGCAGAGCATCAAGGTTGCCCAAGAGCGCCTTGAAGGCATTTGCAGGAAAAGGGAACAAGATATTATTTAGGTGGCTGTAGACACACTTACCGGTTTAATCCCCAGTACCAATCTTCCTGACACTAAATCATCACTAGCACAACTCAAACTTCTATGTACTATAGTGGATGATCAGGTGCAGAGTCTGGAAGAAGTAGCAGAGGCCAATGTAAAGAAAGAGCACCAAAAGGCTCTTAATGTTGCACTAGTGAAGAAGTTGAATGAGCTTAGGACTAAACTGCTGAAAGATCAAAAGGACATAAGGAATGTCTTGGATGAGGGAAACTTTCTACTCAGCAAAATCTGTCAACCTCATCTGTTCTATGATGATGTGCTAGCCAAGAAGCAATAGCTTCAAACGGACTTACAGTCCTACTTGAGCACATTCAAGACTCCTTATGATTCCTTTGCAGCATATGGGCAAACCGTTCACCAGTTCCAGGTCCAATCAGCCAAGATAGAGCAAGAGATCTACACATGGTCTAGGGATCTGTAGGAGCTTCAATTGGTATTACTTCCACGACTACAAATTCTTTAGAAGTGTTATTTGAACCTGGATGCCCTGACAGTCCTGTCACACAGGAACTGAGCATAGTAGATGCCATGGAGGAACAGGTATCCCAGATGCAGATAGAGAAGGAATTGGCAACCTCCCTACTTGAGTCATGGTCCCTATCCATGAAACAATTTTTGTAGGACTATAAATTGATTTTTGACAAGTATTATTCATTATTGTCATAAACTTTATATATATATATGGAAACAGGGTTTTTCAATGGTACTTTGTCATTGTTGGCAAAGGGGGAGAAGTATATCTGGTTTTTGGTTTTAAAATTTTGATCTTCTGACACGGGGGGAGAAGTATCTGTTTTGAAATTTTGATATATGTTGTGATATATGCTATATGCTCTGATGATTATGCTATGTATGCAAAACTGCTAAACACTGTGTTGATTAAGGGATAGTGTATATGCTTAGGGGGAGCAATTTTGTTAATGGCAAGTTTTTGTTGTAAAACACTTAGATGTCAAAATTTTATTTTCCTAAGTGTTGCCATCAATGCCAAAGGGGGAGATTGTTGGCATTTTTGTTGTTTATGTTGTGATTGTCATTGATGGACACACACTTGTATTGAGATCCCCTTTATATGTATGAGCTCATGCTCAACCGGTATTTGTTCCAACTGGTATGTTGTATACTAGTCTTTAGACTAGTGGTGATTTTGCAGAATCTGTTTCCCAGTCTGAAGCGGCATGTCGACCCCAAGCGGTTCGTAGATCACAAGTGGTATGAGGGAGAAAAGTGGCACAACACATTCTTACCAGTCTTCATCTTTTGTCAAACTGGCAACCGATATTTTGTATGAACCGGTAATACTCTGTGAAGAGTTACCAACCAGCATTTTGTGATGAGTTACCAATCCACTGATTGTTTGACGGTGCCGACACATTGATGGTGCTTTTTGTGTCATGTTACTAAGTATGTCTAGATTCATTGAACCTAGGAAATTGTAATGTAATCCTATTAGACCGACATGAAATCAGATTCCTTTAAAAGGACATCATGTCTAGGGTTTTAAGTTGTTGCTGAAAGGGTTAATGTCATGCTAGGGTTTAAGGTGGAAGTTGAGAATGATCTTATTTGAGAAGATCAAGTTGTAACTATGAGAGAGAGAGAGAGAAGAATGAAGTAATGCTAGAATGCATTAGCTGTGAGCAATACTGGATCTAACCAAGCAGTTTGTGCTATTAGATAGATCAAACACTTGTTGATTACTCACATCTTTGACAAGTCTATAGCCCTTAACAAGGTAGGCCTCAAAGCCTTTGTAAAATCCTCTAACAAGGTGGTTCACACATGTGAATCTAAAATCCTCTAACAAGGTAGTCTTTAATCGCACTTATCTCCTAACAGAGATTGAGATTCCTAACAGGATTTGTTCTAGTGAAGAACATTGTAAGACCTTAACCGGTCTGACTTTAACCGGTTTGGTTTCTATTCTGCAGATAGTGACTTGTGAGTTCCATCTCACCGTGGTTTTTCCCAGTTGGGTTTCCAAATCAAATATCTTGTGTTATGGTTGTATTGCTTTTGTGGGTGAATGCTTTATTCGCATTTTGGTTTGCATGTGTGGTAACCGGTCTAACTGTTAGACTACTTTACCAGTTTACCTTTAGACTGTGTAAGTACTTTAGTGCAGTAATTTTTGGCATACTAATTCACCCCCCCTCTTACTATTCATCAGGAGGAACCATCTCTTTTCCCTTTGCCTTTATCCCGCACTACACCAACAATCAGTAGAAAACCCTCACGGGGTGGTGGGGAAGACAAAGCTAACCCTCTTCTACTATCCCGCAAGTCCTCTTACTAGAACCTTATATTCCCACAGGGTGGCGGGATGAAGACCAAGTCTCCTTCATCCCACTATCCCACGACCCTATTTGTCACACCTTTGTCACACTGTGGGGTTAAGAAAAAAGGACTTAGTTTCCTTTCCCTGCTATCCCGCAACACTTTGCACACTATTTCACAAGCAAGTATATAACACAAAGGTTATTCAATTGCTTTGTCAATAACACAAACGGTATTCACACCAAACTGCTCATTTTAGAGACGTTGTGTCATTTGCTCAAGATTTCAACCAGTAATTTTGAGACACCCATTCTCAACACTGGAGTACATATTCATTCTTCACCTTGTCATCTTCCTTATCTTATATCTTCTTTACCCAAATCTTTTCTATTTTGGTCTTTATCTTATCAACCTTCTTTTGTTAATCAATTGTCTTGATATTCTTTCCTCTGTAGAATCTAGCAACATGTCTTGAACTATTACAATTGTAGCAGGTGATTTTTTGTTGTGAGTTATACCATCTTCTTGCACTAGATCTAAAGTTTGAAGCCTTATGACACAACATGTTACATGTGTAGCAATATCCACTAAAATATCTAACATTTCTCATATCCATAACATCATTCCTCACATTTCTACTTATGCATTCACTTGCTAGATATGATCAAATTTGTTGCATGCATAGCACTGGCCATTAAAGGATTGAGGCCTATAATCCCTAATTGAGCTTATGTTCATTCTACTTATACATTCAACAACTATATGTCCAATCCTTTTACAAGAGAAACAATTGCCATTAAAAGATTAAAGATACTTGGTTGGAGCAATTTGATTTGGAGTAGCTTTTCAGAAGTTCTTTCTTTGTCTCCAGAGTTGTTTGAATTCATCTACATTAGTCTTCTTGAATTCATGTATTTTTTATTCTTCATCCTTGCTATCCACCACGTTTGTCTTAAGTGATTCAAAGTCATCTTTATTTCTATCATATATAAAATTGCTTTTAGCTTCCTTCAATCCTTTCTTCAAAGAAATAAGTTCTTCTTCAGGCTTGGTGCACTCAATTATTTTTCATGAAGCATGGAGTCCAAACAATCAACAATCATCTTGTCTTCTTCAGTCTGAATCTTTAGGTTGATAATTTTTTGTCCTCATATTATCCATTTTCTCCAATTTTTGACTTTAGCTTGATAATTTCATCTTCTAGCTTTTTTTTGTCTTAACTTGTATTCTTCAAATTTAGTCTTTGCAACAACAAGGTCACCAAGAGTGGATCAAAGATTATTTTCAAAATCTATTTCATAGTTATCCAGACCAACATTATCTCAATGGTCAATTTTGCAATAAGATTTCATTATTTTAGTTTCCATAGGGTTTTCCCAAGTTGTTATAATAAGTCTAAGAAAGAGTTTGCCTCCTTTAGTTGATAGATGTTTCTATCAGTCCTTGTTCCTTTTGCAACTAATATTTCAGAGCCATCTTTCTTTATTTCACAACCACTCTTGTGAAATATAAGTTTTTATCCTTTTCTGTACATCAGACTAACACTAAGAAAGTTATGTTTTAGACCTTCAACGTAGAGAACATCACCCGTTATGCCCTTTCCATCAATTGTAACAGTTTCCTTTCTACATATTTTTGTAGGTTCTTCTCCACCAAATTTAACAGATCCACCATTTCATTCTATAGGATTGATAAACTTTCTTTTATCATTGGTCATGTGCTTGGAGCACCCACTATTAATCAACCATACATTTGGTTCTTCTTTTGCATGAAGAGCATTCCAGATAATTAAGAATCTTTCATTGTTTTCATTATCATGCAGAGTACCAAATTCCTTACATTCTTCAACATTGTCAACTTTTACAGCCATGAACAATACCTTATTATTTGAATCCTCACTATCCCCATCTTCAGAAGAGTAACATTCTTTGGAGTAAAAACTTATTTTAGGCATGTCTCTTATATCTCTATCTTCTTCTCTTTTGTTTCTATCTTCTCCTCTCCTATTGTTATTATCCTTAAAAGTACACCTAGAAGCATAATGACCAATTCTACCACAATTAGAGCATTTGAAGAGTAACTTATCCTTTTATTTTCCAGTGCCTTTTCAGTTTTCTTACAAAGTTTTCTTATGCATCAAATTCTTCACTAGAATAAGCATTGTCTTCTACTTTTCTATTGGCTTTGAATGACACTTCCTTCTTGGAATTGTTCAACTTAACATATCTCGTCTCAAAGGCAATGAGTGCTCCATAGAGTTGATCCATTGTATGAGTGTCCAAATCCTTACTTTATTCAGTAGAAGACACCTTAAGAACAAAATATTTAGGTAGGTTTTTGAGTACCTTCTTTAATACCTCATCTTCTTCTAGTTTGACACCAACTCCTCTGATCCCACTGACCACTTCAATTACCTGGTGCATGTAGCTATCAATAATCTCATCTTCAAACATTCTTAGACTCTCAAGATTTACTTGATTTATCTTCTTGTCTCCTTCATATATGTTGTTGAGCTTCTCCCAAACCTCTTTAGAATATTTGCAGTCCATTACTTTCAATATTTTTGTATCAAACAATCCACTTATGATTTCATTCCTCACCTTTCCATTACTCATGTATTCTGATTTCATCCATAGTAGCAGGTAGTGTAGAGGGAGGGGTATAACCATCTAAAACAAATTTCTAAATTGCATAGCCCTTAAAGATCAAATATGATTCCATCTTCATCTTCCAAAAGGAGTAGTGTGTGCCATCAAAAGTGACAATCTTGTAGGATCCATCTTGTGCCATCCTAGATCTACCTCAATTGGTTAAGTATCTTCTAGAGGAACTTGGCTCTAATACCAATTGTTAAACATACATTAGGACTAAGAGAGTGGGGGTGAGGGTGAATTAGTTTAGACCTAATGTTTAAACTTTATTGCTTAATCTACAAACTCTTTAAAAAAGCATTCTTATAAGTAGCAATAGAATATATAATAATGAAACACCATGCACAAGAGAACACCAGATTTATGTTGAAAACCCAAATAGGGGAAAAACCATGGTGAGATTCAACTCACAATATATGAAATAGTTACAATATAATTTTAGGCTCACCGCCAAAGAAGTGAATTGCTTCCTAAAGGGCTTGTAGGCTAAAACGTACAATTCTAGAGCAAAATACAAAGCTTGCAATCTAAATATCACTTCTCTAGAGTAGTATAGAATAAATATATGAGTTAAGAACAAGTAGGCCTTCAACATTACTGACTTCAATGACATCCAAATATGAAGTTGTCCTTGAATCTCTTTCTTAGGCAACTAACTCCACTACAATCAACACACACTAACTTTGTCACAACTAACTTCTACAAATGATATAATCATGTAAGTGTATCACACACATTGATCCACACACACATCTATACTCACACACTTACTTACATCTTCAACATCAATTTTATTTTTTGTATATATTGTCTTCTTCATTGCAAACATTAATTAGGTCAGCCAAAATAGAGGACAAGCATAGGTCCTATCAAGTCGGTCACCAAAACACAATTATGGTGAAAGTGGTACAATCCAAGAGATAGAGAGGACCTAAAGCTATTGGAAATATGAGTTGATGTGTTGTTGTGGTTGTCATTGATGTCAAATTTATTGTTCTGATTTGGTCGGGAACGCTTGTGGTGCTAAGTTATCTTGTTGTATTGTTGGTGTAGTTGTGTTGGTTGTTCTGGAAGTTCTTGGGTCCGAAATCTATTGTTGGTGTTGAATGTTATTTTTATCTTCATTGGATATAGTTTCAGTATCGTGGATATGTTGGTTCTTAGTTCTGAAAACATCTTTCTGTTCTTCGGGTGTTGTGGTATTGTTCGTTGCTAGTTGTGAGATTCTATGTTTGGCCTATCCTTAGGCCCGAATATGATTTATGAAAGCACATTTGAAGTTTTATGGGTCTCACCATAGCGTGTGGAGATCTAGATTTGAGTTATTTTCTTTGGAGAGCATGTTTTAATTGGTAATTACTTATATGGTTGTGTAGCATGTGGATATGATGTTGGTTAGGTTCCAATGATTGCGGATCGGTGAATTAATCTTTGGAAGATGTGTTTTCATCTTCTCTTTCTCTAGGAGTGGATCAACATTTTTGGGGGGGTTTGGAAAGTATATTTTGATTCAGGCCGACTTGTTTTAAGATTTGATGATCTATCTTGTATATAAGGCATTTGAATGTTTGAGTTAGTGCAATGAGAATGCGAGAGAGTGTAGATGATGTGGTGAAGTGCAATGCTCATAGGAAGTGTGAGCAGCGAAGAAGAGTTGTGTTCGAATGATATGGAAGCTATGTTATGACTATGACAGAGAGTTGAGACAGAGTATTGGTAGTTGAGAGCAGAGTTGTGTGTTGATGTTGGTCGCTTGATGTAGAGTTCAAGGAATACTTCATGATTAGGAGATCCTTATTTTCAAATTTTTTTTTTGTATCTTGCCTTGAGTGTAGTTAGCTTCAGGTTTTGCAATTCCTCTTTGTATATTGTCCCATGAATAGTTAGCCTTGGTGTACAAGTCCAGAGCAATTATCTCTATCTTTGTAATCATTTCATATATAGTAGATTATCTTGTGGGTTGACTCCCACCATGGTTTTTCCCTATTTGGTTTTTCCATGTATAAATCTTGGTGTTCATGTGTTGGCTATGTGTTGTTCATTAATTGTTTATGTGCTATTCTAATTGTTTGATTAGACTGATTCAACCCCCCTCTCAGTTTTTCCTTGGGTTCAACAATTGGTATCAGAGTGTGGTTCCTCTTGAGTAAGCTTAATTTCTTTAGGTAGATCTGGTATATCGCATGACATTCATTACAAGGTTCCTATTTTTTATGGTATAAATTTTTCGTATTGGAAGGAGAGAATGGAGTCACATTAGGAGACATTGCAGAATGGATTTTGGGAGATCATTTATACTGGATATATAGAGTTGTAGGGTGGTGCTAAGACTCTAGATGAGATAAATTCAAAGAAAGCTAATGCAAAGGCTAGAGCTATAATTTTGAGCTGCATAAGTGATTCAGTGTTTGGAAGAGTAAAAGGATTGAAGGAAGCTAAAGTTGTGTGGGACAAGTTGTGTTTGACATATTAAGGTGATGCGAAGATAAAGAAGGCTAGGATGATGAATTAGAAGTAGAAGTATGAGTACCTAGAAATGATTGAAGATGAAGGGGTTGGGAACTATATTCATAGAGTGAATGTGTCAGAGGACATTTGGAGGAATGTGATAATGTGCATAAGATCTTGTTGACCTTGTCTAAATCCTACAAGCCACATAGATGTTCTATACAAGAGAGTAATGATGTGAGAAAATATACTATTGATCAGCTTATTGGTACCTTAGCAACCAATGAGATTTCAAAAATGAAGGAAGAGAAAAGAGAAAAGAGAGAAGAGAGAAGAAACATTTAATGTTTCAAGATTCAATAATCTAGAAAGTGTGTAGACCTAGATGAAGCTAAAGCAAATTTTGTGAGAAGATTGTAGTGAGGCACTAGGAAATATAAAGGTAAGTTGCCTCTAAAATATTGTTCTTGTGGTAGAATTGGACATTTTGCTTCTAATTGCAAGTAAAGAGAAGATTATAGGAGATCTATTGATGATGAGAAGAAGAACAAGTTTAGAAGATGCAATTTCAACATAAAGGAGAAGAAGGGATTGTTCTCTATTAAAGAACATACATCCGAAGATGAAGTTGATGATGACTTGAATCAAGAATTTTTATTTTTAGCAATTGAGGATAAGGAGAGTGCTTTAGAGAAACTTGAAGATGAGAAGATTGTTAAGACTATGTTGCATGCTAAGATAGAACCAAATGCATGGATTATAGACTATGGATGTTCAAATCATATGACCTGTGACAAAGGCATGCTTATTAATCTAAATAAATATGATGGAGGATCTACGAAGTTTGTTGGAAAAGATTATGCAGCTATTCAAGGTATTGGAAGCATTTCAATTGATGGTAAGCATAAGACTGATGATGTTTATTATGTTGAAGGATTAAGACATAGTTTGTTAAGTGTTAGTCAGATATGTGGAAAAGGGTATGAGGTTTTATTTAGCAGTACAAGATGTGTGATTAGACTATAGAAGACCGGTAAAAGAGTTGCATAAGGAATTAGAATAGGTGGAAATGTTTACTACATTAAAGATAAAGAGGAGAATAAATGTTGTCTAGCATAGAAAATTGAGATTGTTACTACAATTCCAAAGAAGACAAGTGATCCAAGAAAGCAAAGAGAAGGAATCTTGAATGAAGAAGAAGAAGAAGAGGAAGATTCAGTGAAATTTTCTACTAATTATGTTTAGAAACATCATTCCAAAAATCAGATAATTGGTGATAAAGCAAAAGGTGTTCAGACAAGAAAGAAGATTGCAAAAGCTCAAGATCAAGCTAATTACTATTTTCTATCAATGACTGAGCTGAAGACTTATGAGGAAGAAAGAAAAGATGAAAGTTGGGTAAAGGCAATGGAAGAAGAACTAAGTCACATTTAGAAGAACAAGACTTGGGAGCTAGTACCTAGACTGGTGGACAAGAATGTAATTAGAACTAAGTGGGTATTCAAAAATAAGTTGAATGAGCAAGGACAAGTGGTGATGAATAAAGGGAGATTGGTATGTAAAGGATATTCTCAAGTAGAAGGTATAGACTTTGAATAAACTTTTGCTCCTATAGCAGGAATGGAAGTTATACACATATTTCTTGCATTTTCTACTTACAAGAACTTTAAGGTTTATCAAATGGATGTCAAATTGGCATTTTTGAATGGAAATCTAAAAGAAGTTTACATTGAGCAACCAGATGGATTTATATTGACTGGAGATTCGGATATGGTGTGCAGACTAAAGAAAGCTTTGTATGGACCTAAATACAAACCTAGAGCCTGATATGCAAGATTGGACAAGTATTTACTTCAACAAAATTTTAGTAAAGGTACAACAAACATTAATCTTTCTTTCAAGATTGATGGAGATAAGTTGTTGATTGTTATAGTTTATGTTGATGATATTATATTTTGAGGAAATGATGATCTATGTAAAGAATTTGCTAAAGAGATGCATAATGAATTTGAGATGTCAATGGTTGGTGAGTTGTCTTTCTTTCTTAGGTTGCAAGTTAGTCAATCAGAAGATGAAATCTTTATTTCTCAGAGCAAGTATGTGAAGGAAATGTTGAAGAAGTTTGGTTTTGATGATTGTAAACTGATTACTACTCCTTTAACTATTGCATGCAAGTTGAAAAATGATGATGAGCCTCTGAAAGTTGAACAAATGAAGTACAGGTCAATGATTGGAGGATTGTTGTATTTGACTATGTCCAGACCAGATATCATACAGGTTGTTTGTCTAGTAGCTAGATTTCAAGCAAATCCGAAGGTGACACGTGAGAAAGTAGTGGAAAGAATTTTCAGGTACTTGAAAGGAATAGTGGACTTTGGACTTTGGTACAAGAAAGGTGGAGATTTCATGTTGAAAGCCTATATTGATGCAGATTGGGCCAAAAGTATTGATGACTAGAAGAGTACTACTGGTGGTGCATTATTTTTAAGATCTATAGATTGGTTTCTTAGTTTAGTAAGAAACAAGATTCAGCTTCCTTATCTACCGCTAAAGCATAGTATATTGCAACGACATCTTGTTCTACTCAAGTAATGTGGATTAGATAGACTCTTAAGGATACCAAGGTAACATATGATGAAGTAGTTCCTATTTTGTGTGACAATACAAGTGCAATACACATTTTGAAGAATCTTGTTATGCATTCAAGAACAAAGCATATTTCAATCAAATATCATTATTTAAGGGAGAAGGTGGCTGAGAAGGAAGTTCAGTTGGAATATATTTCTACAAAGGAACAAGTTGCATATATTTTCACTAAGGCATTGGTGAAGGATTCATTTGAGTTTCTTTGGGAGAAGCTTGGGGTCATTACCCCTCCTTCTAGCTAGGTGCATTATGGGGATGCATCCTTCTAGGGGGAGCTTTCATGCCTATTTCTTTTCCTGAATTGATGTTGTGGTGACCTTTGGCCTTGATGGCAAAGGGGGAGAGATTCAGTTGTTGATTCAAAGAGATTAATTTGTTGATTGGGAGAGATTGAGTTGTTGATTGGAGAGATTGAAAGAAATTGGGTAATATGTGTTTGAGTAGTATATTCTGAGCAATATATTTTGGGAGAGATTGTGTCAGTTCTATTAAATTTTGAGAGATATTGAAAAGTATTATTCTTCTGTAAGTTTTGGATGAAGTGCAGGTTTTATCAAGTTGTATCAAGTGTTTCCATCAATGAAAAAGGGGGAGATTGTTGGAAATATGAGTTGATGTGTTACTGTGGTTGTCATTGACGTCAAACTTGTTGTTTCGGTTTGGTCTAGAATGTTTGTGGTGTTGAGTTCTTGTTGTGTTGTTGGAGCAGAACTGTTGTGTTGGTTGTTTTGGAAGTGCTTGGGTCTAGAATCTGTTGTTGGTGTTGAATATTATTTTTATCTTCATTGAATATAGTTTTGGTATTGTGGATATGTTGGTTCTAAGGTCCGAAAACATCTTTGTGTTCTCTGGGTGTTGTAGTATTGTTGATAGTTAGTTGTGATATTTTATGTTTGACCTATCCTTAGGTCTGGATATGATTTGTGGAAGCATTTTTTATGTTCTTTGGGTCTCACTATAGCGTGTGGAGATCCAGATTTGAGTTATTTTCTTTGGCGAGCATGGTTTGATCGATAATTGCTTATATGGCTGTGTAGCGTGTGTATATGTTGTTGGTTAGGTTCCAGTGATTGTGGATCAGTGAATTAGCCTTTGGAAGATGTGTTTTGTTCCTCTCTTTCTCCTAGAGTGGATTAGCATGTGTGTTTTTTGTTCGGAAAGTATACTTTGATTCAAGCCAATTTGTTTTAAGTTTTAATGATGTATATTATATAGAAGGCATTTGAATGTTTGAGTTAGTGAAATATGAATGAGAGAGAGTGCAAATGGTGTGGTTAAGTGCAATGATCAGAGAAAGTTTAAGCAACGAAGAAGAGTTGTGTTTGAATGATATGCAAGCTATGTTGTGATTGTGATAGAAAGTTGAGACAGAGTGTTGGCAGTTGAGAGCAGAGTTGTGTGTTGATGTTGGTGGCTTGATGCAGAGTTCAAGGGTAGCTTCATGATTAGGAGATTCTTCTTTTCAAATCTTTTTTTCTATCTTGCCTTGAGTGCAGCTAGCTTCAGTTTTTGCAAGTCTTCTTTGTATCTTTTCCCATTAGCAGTTAACCTTGGTGTACAATTCTGGAGTAGTTATCTCTATCTTTGTAATCATTTCATATATAGTGGATTATCTTGTGGGTTGACTCCCACCATGGTTTTTCCTTATTTGGGTTTTCCATGTATAAATCTCGGTGTTCATGTGCTGGATATGTGTTGTTCATTAATTGTTTAGTGTCATTGTAAATGTTTGATTGGACTGATTCACCCCCTCAGTTGTGCCTTGGGTTCAAAAAAATATTTTTAAAACTTCTTTCCAAGTAGGTAAATAGTTCACATGCTATAAATCATCCTCCAAAGGTCATCAACAAGGTAACATATAAACACAACAAATAGCACACCACAAGTGGGCCCAAAACATATATTTCCAAATGAACAAATCCAATTGGAATCTCCACACATCAAGGTAGCACCCAAATCAATGTAACAAAAACTTCTAAGCAAGTAGAGACATCCAATGATTCATTGCATGCCAAGGAACAACACCAGTTGACTGAACCACATCAGTTGCCCTAAAACATGGTAAGCTCCAAAAATAATGCACCATCAAACAATCCATTTGAAATCATGCAGAGAACACCAGGATGTTCCATGAACATCCAACAACATTCATAACTCATTCCTTCACTTATCTACTTCAAGATCATATTGACATAATTGATACTAAATTCTTCATTCTGAAAAGCTAGTCAGATACATAACACAATATCATTATTTGCAGACCACACTAGCATCTAATAATTGAACTGAGACATAACACAAACATTTTAAACCTATTCTCCAAGTTGTAGCACTAGAAAGCTAATTGTAGACAAATGTCAAGCATTTCTTGGACCACTTCTAACAATGAATTAGACTATCAGCCAACAACAATTACTAAACATATCAACTGCAACACTAAGGACCTAAAAAGATAGTAGTGCAATGTCCACAGAGCATAAAAATTATATCTGAGTCCACAAGACCATATTTGCAAATGTGGAGCATTCTTTAAGGCATGTATCGATACATACTTCTTATACGAACTTGCTCCACCGGGCTTCTAGGGGCCAAAATGTCCCTACTCATTCAATACATCACCTTCATTATATTGTCGTGCATCTAACCCTCGTCTTAATATTTCAACCTATTTGAACACCAACATACCATTACTACTATTAGTATTACCAACAATATCAATATATCCAACTCAATGCAAACATCAGACACCAAGGAGGTGGACATCCAGAGACCATTTGCAACCAATATCCATCTGTTCCTCTCATCAACTTCTTCACCATTTAATAAAATCATGACAACAACATACAAACAATAGCCATGACAAAGAATAGCTAATGCAGTCTCAACATAACATCTTCAATGACCTACTCAACCATGAGCTGTTCAACCAATCATATAGTTACTTATGTCACTTACATCACTACTGCCAACAAACATTGCAACAATGCTTTACTCAATCAATCATATCATTAATGACCACAACAATTCAAGACAACATACATTGTCAAACATTAGGTTAACATCGATGACAACACATATTGCCAACACAAAGCGCTCTATACATACATCTCCCTCTACAACCCCTCTTACATACCTCTTAGGCTCTCTCTTCCTCACACCTTACATCTATCTCTACCCACCTCTCCTCATCCCCCTCTCTCAACATCTCTCTCCTTTCCATCTATCCAACTCTCTCTCTCTCTCTCTCTCTCTCTCTCTCTCTCTCTCTCTCTCTCTCCCTTACCTCCTTGCTCTATCCCTCTCACTCTTCCTCTCAATCTCTATCTAGTACCTCTATCACTCTCCCTCCCTCCAAACCTCCCTCCTCTCCTACTCTCATCTTCTCCCTTTCCTACTCTCATCTTCTTCTCCCTCTCCCTTTTCCTCTACTTCTCTCTCCCCTTCTCTATCTCTCTCTCTCTCTACCTATTCCCCTCTCTCTCTCTCTCTCTCTCTCTCTCTCTCTCTCTCTCTCTCTCTCTCTCTCTCTCTCTTACCTCTCAACTTACATCTCTATCTCCCCCTTTCTCTATCTCTCCCACTCTCTTTCACTCACTCTCTCCCTCCTTCTATACCTCTATCCCTCCCACTCTCCCTCTCACTCTCTGCCTAGTACCTTTATTGTAAAGAAGTTAAGTAGCGGAAACAACTTCCTACACTAACCTTGAGAGGAGGGTAATGCAAAACTTTTTCAGATCATTACAACAGTTACAGAAAATAGAAATAGATATAATAGCAATCGTACCACAACACAGTGATTTACGTGGGGAAAACCCTTTCGGGAGAAAAACCCCACCCTCCAAAAGCAGCTCAATATTTTATTCAGCAATCAAAAATCAGATTACAAAATACTTGCAGAGCAAGCTCTTCGCAGGAGTACCACTAATCAGAGATTCAGAGGCAACTCAATAGCCATAGGACTCTTACACACAACCTCTATCTCACACACCTCATAAATAGGAGATACAATACAAGAAACCATCAAACGGTATTACAAAACCATGGGCTAAAACCACCCAATAAGGTGTAGCCGACTTTATCTCCCTTCTAGATGCCCTATGACATGTTAAAACACACATCAACACGTGTCGCTCCCTTTTACAGCTCATTTATGTATTCGATACAAATTATTTTTTTCCTATTTCAGGAGTACAAACTTCCGGAGGCCATAACTTGAGAACCGGGTGTCCGATTGACGAACCGTTTGAAGCGTCGGAAAGCTCCCGAAGTGCTCTATCACCTCGTAACCGGCTTTGCTGGTTACGGCCACTTTTCAGGGTGTTTCGGAGCCTCTAAAGTCCCCAAAATTAAGTTTAAATATTTTATTGCACCCCTCCAAGACGAAAACTTTAATATCTTCAAAACTAGCTGTGACCTTGCGACGCAACTTTACCGGAATGCTTATCTAGCCAACCAGAAGCTTCAGGGAGAGTTTTGCACCATTTCGTGCTCAAATGAAAACTTACTATAAATAGTAACCTCACATAAATGCAAGGTTGAGACACCATTTTTCCCAACAAATCTCCCACTTGTCGAACACCTTGCATGAGCGGAAGGGAATGTCAACACAATGAATTAATTGCTAGGGGCCATAAGGCCCATAGACTCTGAACACCATCTGAACTTCTCTGTGCTTACAGCCTTAGTTAAAGCATCTGCAACATTCATCAAAGTTTCCACCTTAACCAGCTTCACCCTACCATCTTCGACCATATCTCTAACAAAATGATACTGAACATCAATATGTTTGGTCCGGGCATGAAATGTCGGGTTCTTAGCTAGGCTAATTGCACTCTGACTGTCACAGTAAACTGTCACTGTACCTTGTTTTATTCCAATATCCGAACACAGTCTCTTAAGCCAAATGGCCTCTTTACAAGCATGAGTAGCTGCCATATACTCTGCTTCAGTAGTGGATAAAGCAACCACAGCCTGTCGCTTACTCATCCAACTAATTGCACCACCAAACAAAGTAAACACATAAGCACTGGTGGATCTTCTGCTATCAATATCACCTGCCCAATCTGAATCCACATAACCATGGATATCAAGGGAAGTCATGTCTCCAACTGAATTACCATGATAACACAAAGAATACTCTGAAGTACCCTTCAAATATCTGAAGACTCTTTTGACTGCATCCCAATGAACTCTACCAGGATTAGACATATATCTAGAAAGTACTCCCACTGCTTGGGCAATGTCTGGTCTAGTACAGACCATAGCATACATCAAGCTTCCAACCGCACTTTGGTAAGGCACTCTGCTCATGTCTTCCATCTCCAATGGGGATGTAGGACAATCTGAAATAGATAGTTTCATTCCAACTGTAAAAGGAACACTCAATGGTCTACAATTCTGCATGTTGAACCTCTGTAACACTGAATTCACATACTTACTCTGGCCTAGCCATAGCTTTCTGTTCACCCTATCTCTTCTAATTTCCATCCCAAGGATGTGCTTTGCTGCACCAAGATCTTTCATTTCAAATTTAGCAGCGAGCTGAGACTTCAGTTCTGAAATCATACCTTTCCCTTTGCCAATGAATAACATATCATCAACATACAATGCAATGAATAAGAAATGATCACCATAAGATTTATAATAAACACAGTGATCTGATTTAGAACGTTCAAATCCCAAACTCAACACATATGTATCAAATTTCTGGTACCACATCCTAGGACTTTGTTTGAGCCCATACAAAGATTTCTTCAATTTACAGACCAAATTACTTTTGCCTTTCACCACATAGTGCTCTGGCTGTGTCATATAAATATCTTCCTCCAAATCACCATGAAGGAAAGCAGTTTTCACATCCATTTGCTCAACCTCTAAATCATAAGCAGTAGCAATAGAAAGCAAAAATCTAATGGACGTCATTTTTGCAACAGGAGAAAATATCTCACCGTAATCAACACCCTCAACCTGAGAGTAGCCTTTTGCAACCAACCTTGCTTTATACTTCTCAATGTTTCCATCTGAACCAATCTTTTTCTTGAACACCCATTTACAACCAACAGGTTTTCGTCCTTCAGGCAATGGTACAAGATCCCATGTATCATTCCTTTTCAAAGCTGCCATTTCTTCCTCCATAACAATCTTCCAGGATTCTGCATCATTCATACCTAATGCCTCTTCTACAGATTTCGGTTCATCCACACTAGTATTCAGAACAAAAATACATCTCCAATCATCGGGTGAATACCTTTCAGGTGGTTGTCTATGTCTTGTAGACCTTCGAACAAGTTGAGTTGGACGTTCTTCCTCTTCTTCTGAAGATTCAGAGCTAGACGAGCTCTCCTCAAATTCTTGCCTATCTAGGGGTCTCGATTCAATTCTTTCAGGTGTAGAAGGAAGTTGAATCACATCTTCTTTTTTAGTCTGTTCTAGCTGCAATGTAACAGAAGGAGACTTAATTTCTCTAAAAATAACACTTCTACTGTGAATTACCTTTTGTGCAACAAGGTCCCAAAGCTTGTATCCTTTCACACCATAACTATACCCGATGAAGATACATTTCACAGCCTTGTTCTCCAACTTTGTTCGCTTCTCCTTTGGCACATGTGCATATGCCTCGCAACCAAAAACTCTAAGATGTCTCAATGAAGGCTTGTGACCTGACCATGCTTCCATAGGCGTTTTATCAACAAGAGCTGATGTAGGAGACCTGTTAATCAGGTAGCAAGCAGTGGCAACAGCTTCAGCCCAAAACTTTTGTTCGAGACCAGCACCACTCAACATACTCCTAGCCTTCTCCATCAGTGTCCTGTTCATTCTTTCTACAACTCCATTCTGCTGTGGAGAATACGGAGTTGTCTTCTGCCTGTTAATTCCACAGTCTTTACAGAATCTATCAAAATCATTAGAGCAAAACTCACCGTCATTATCAGTTCTCAAACATTTTATTTTCTTTCCAGTCTGCAACTCAACCATTGCTTTAAATTCTTTAAAACGACTAAAAACTTCAGATTTACTCTTTAGAAAATAAACCCATGTCCTTCTACTAAAATCATCAATAAATGAAACATAATATGTGGATTTTCCAATCGAAGAGACATCTACTGGACCAAACACATCAGAATGGATAAGATCCAAAACACCACAAGTTTTATGAGAACTCGAGTAAAACTGAACGCGGTTTTATTTTCCATAAATGCAATGCTCACAGAAATCAAAGTCAAGGTTATAGTCATTCAAACCTTCAACAAGGTTTTTATTTTTCAAGGTCCTTAGACCCTTTTCTCCAATGTGGCCAAGTCTCTGGTGCCATAACATAGTCTTCTCTGCAGGTAACTTTGCTTCAGACGAAAGAGCACCCTTAGGTACCCAAAAACCATTTCCATCTGCTGAAGGTGAAACCTTCAAATCTTCCAGTGAAGTATCCACAGATTTACTTTTTACAGAAGTGCTATTACACTCAACAGTGTATGCTTCAAACTTATACAAAGTGCCAAACCTGACACCTCTAGCAACTACCATAGCACCCTTAATCATCTTACATCCTGCTTCAGAAAAGACTACCTGCACACCTGCATCTATTAGTTTGCTTACAAATAACAAGTTTCGTTTTAATCCAGGGATATGCAGCACACCATTAATCCTTTTTATTCTACCATCAGAAAACCTGATTCTAACTTTACCTCGACCAACAATGTCTAGATGTGAATCATCACCCAAGTACACCTTACCTCCATTAAATCCTTCATATTCAGAAAACCAATCTCTATTGGAAGTCATATGAAAAGATGCACCTGAGTCAATTAGCCAGGCATCATTACCTGCATGAGTCGCCAAAGCCGCAATAAAGGCATCGCCATCTTCCTTGTCGGACTCAGAATCAGAATCGAACTTTTTCTTTTTCTTCTTCTTTTCTTCTTTGCAGTCCTTACGGATGTGACCCGGTTTACCGCAATTCCAGCAAATGACTTTGGACTTTCCAGGAGATTTCGATCTCCCTTTGGATTTGGATTTGCCACGCTTCTCATTCTTCTTGCCTTTCTCTTTAGGTCTTCCACGAACGGTTAGGGCTTCCTTTGAACTGATGGATACCTTCCTTCGCATCTCTTCACCGAGTAGGGCACCCACCACGTCTTCAGATTTCAAAACAACAGAAGTACTACCGATAGCCATAACAAGAGAATCCCACGAATCAGGCAAGGAACAAAGCAAGATCTGACATTTCTCCTCCTCGTCCATCTTAACACCGACGGATACTAATTGAGTCACAATCATATTGAATGCTTCTAGGTGGTCTGCAATTCGTCCACCCTCTTCCATCTTCAAGGAATACAATTTCTTTCTTAAGAAAATTTGATTTAATAAAGATTTCACTTGATACATCTCACCAAGCTTAGTCCATAGCTTCTTTGCAGAGTTTTCTTCATGGACATTGATTAGAACAGAGTCTGCCAGGCACAGTCTGATTAGACCCTTGGCTTTTCGGTCCATAACATCATACTGAGCTGCCGCAGTAGGATCTGAGGGCCTTTGGACATTCGCATCAACAGCATCCCAAAGATCTCGATCTATTAGCAGATCTTCCATCTTCAGTTTCCACATCTCAAAATTACTTCCACTAAATTTCTCCACCTCTATTCTCCCTGACGAACTCGCCATCTGAATATTCCTGCAACAAGATCAAAAAGTGTCTTCTGCACAAGCTCCCACTCAAATCTGGATTAGTTCAAAAAACCCAACTGCCCACAATTGAAACCAAAGGTGATCAGGCTCTGATACCACTTGTAAAGAAGTTAAGTAGCGGAAACAACTTCCTACACTAACCTTGAGAGGAGGGTAATGCAAAACTTTTTCAGATCATTACAAAAGTTACAGAAAATAGAAATAGATATAATAACAATCATACCACAACACAGTGATTTACATGGGGAAAACTCTTTCGGGAGAAAAACCCCACCCTCCAAAAGCAGCTCAATATTTTATTCAGCAATCAAAAATCAGATTACAAAATACTTGCAGAGCAAGCTCTTCACAGGAGTACCACTAATCAGAGATTCAGAGGCAACTCAATAGCCATAGGACTCTTACACACAACCTCTATCTCACACACCTCATAAATAGGAGATACAATACAAGAAACCATCAAACGGTATTACAAAACCATGGGCTGAAACCACCCAATAAGGTGTAGCCGACTTTATCTCCCTTCTAGATGCCCTATGACATGTTAAAACACACATCAACACGTGTCGCTCCCTTTTACAGCTCATTTATGTATTCGATACAAATTATTTTTTTCCTATTTCAGGAGTACAAACTTCCGGAGGCCATAACTTGAGAACCGGGTGTCTGATTGACGAACCATTTGAAGCGTCGGAAAGCTCGCGAAGTGCTCTATCACCTCGTAACCGGCTTTGCCGGTTACGGCCACTTTTCAGGGCGTTTCGGAGCCTCTAAAGTCCCCAAAATTAAGTTTAAATATTTTATTGCACCCCTCCAAGACGAAAACTTTAATATCTTCAAAACTAGCTGTGACCTTGCGACGCAACTTTACCGGAATGCTTATCTAGCCAACCAGAAGCTTCAGGGAGAGTTTCGCACCATTTCGTGCTCAAATGAAAACTTACTATAAATAGTAACCTCACATAAATGCAAGGTTGAGACACCATTTTTCCCAACATTTATAACTATCCCTTCCTCCTCTCCTACTCCCCCTCCCTTTCTCTCTACCTCTCCCCTTCCCTCTCTACTTAGATCTCTATCTCCTCTCACCCTCTCTATCCCTCACTCCCTCCCTCTTATGCCTCCCACCATACCTATATCTCTTCCCCCTTCCCCCCTCTCTTTATCACTCTCCTTGCATCCTCTCCTACTATACATCTCTTCCTCTCCCTTTCTCTCTCTCTCTCTCCCTCTTTCTCTTTGTCTAGTTCCTCTATCATGCTCGCTCACTCCTCTCCTACTCTCTCTCTCTCTCTCTCTCTCTCTCTCTCTCTCTCTCTCTCTCTCTCCCTCCTACCCCACCTCTCTCTATCTACCTCTCCTTCCCTCCCCCCTCTCTCCCTCGCTCTACCTCACTCTATATTAATATAATATATATTACATTTGAATATGTAATATAATATCCATATTATATAAATATGATATTATAATATTAATATAATATATAATATTTTTTATTATGTCAATATACAAATTATCAAATTATAATATAAAGTTTATTATATATTTTTATTTAAGCCAAAATAGATATCCATTTTTTAAAGTTTGTTTTTTGGCACCTAAAAACAAGCTCTAGAAATCAAATATCCATTTTGGGACACAAAATATATACCCATTTTGTGAAACATGAAAAAGGTATAAATGACCATTTTGAGCATTCCAATGGTCCCCACGTGATTTTTATTGTCGGGAAGCTCATGAATTCTATCTGATACATACAAAATCTAACTTTTGGTGCACTCTTGTACACAAAATTTCATTCTATCAATTATTTGGTTGCTTTGTTTTGTAGCTATACTAGGGAGCAATAGTTGTTCTAAAGCCAAAAGGAAGAGAAAAGTCCAAGTGGATGAAATTGAAGTGATTAGGGAAAGGGATAGATTAAGGAAGAGGAGTCAAAGTAAAGGTATGCCAAATACTCTTCAAGGTGAAGATTCTTCTCTACCCGTAAATGTCATTGAAAGTGAAGATGAAATTGAATTTGAAAATGCTAAACAAGATATTGAATTTGAAATTGTTGAACATGAAATTGAATTCAAAAAATTTGAACATAAACTTGAATTTTAAAATGTTGAACATGATATTGAGAATCAAAAATACTGAACATGAATTTGAATTTGAAAATGTTGAACATGATATTGAAAATGAAAATATTGAACATCAATTTGAAAATGAAAATGTTGAAAACAAAATAAAAAATATCGCACTACCTAATCCACTCATTAATAATAGTGAAAATGGAACAATGGAACAATGGAACCCAATGTATCTCCAAATTACATAAGAAAAGAGGATCTTTGTGAAGAAGAAAAATAAATTCCAAATCCAAAAAAATCAAGAACTACAAAATGGTTGCTTGAAATTTATGAGAAGAGAATTTTAAATTTTGGAGGAAAGAGGTCAACATGAACTATTTGGTTGTGGGACACGAAACTTTTCAATGAATACTTTTTCAATAAGACATTACCAGACAATGCCAACTGTTTGTACAATTGCTAAATGTGGACATCTAAAAATGGTCAACGCTTGCGGAGTCATACTTTAACATTTGCGCATTGCCTTATTTTAGGGTTTTTGCGTCGCATTAATAGTTCTTCTATGTTGCGCACTTGGTCTTTATCATTTGCAAGCATCGAGTCCTTCTTTTTCATTCTTCATTTGTCTCGCTTTCGAATTTGGTCTTGTCGATAACAATCTTCAGTCATGATTTTGGTCGATCTTATCCTGTCATATCAATGTGCGTGCTCATTTGTCATCATTTTGTACATCATCAATCCTAATCGATGATAGAATTAGGTTTTTGTCCTCTTTTCAATCTCGTCGATTTTGCAATTGATTTGTCATTGATCGTTGTTCTTTTCAATCTTGTCATTTGGCGATCGATTTGTCATTGATCGTTGTCCTTTTCAATCTTGTCGTTTTGCAATCGATTTATCATCGATCCTTGTCCTCTTGTCAATCTCGTCAATTTTGTGATTGATTTGTCATCGATCGTTGTTCTTTTCAATCGTGTCAATTTGGATCAATTAGTCATTGTTCCTCGTCAATTGGCGCTTATCAATTTGGTCTCTTTATCAATCTTGGTTAATTTGTCAACCAATCTCAATCGTTTGTCAGCATTGGTCCTTTGTTAATCAGAATCATGATCGAATCGACCTTACATCAATTATCTTTTGTCAAGACCTAATTGTCGTCCTTGCATTTCTAATTCATCTTCTAAGGTTTTATGATTTATTCATTTAATCTTGTTTGTCATTTTCCCTTTTAGGTTAAATAATTTATTTATTTATCCTAAGTCTTCTTGTCACAATTAAATATTTATTTAATTGGCTAATTAATTCCTCTCTTTTTGTGAATTAATTAATGAATGAAAAATTATTAATTAATTTACCTAATTTTCCAATTTACTAATTTCTCCTAATTCCTAATTTCCTAAATTCCATCAATTTCTAATTTCCAATTCATCTAATTTTCTATTTTCTCCTATTTTTCTAATATTTCCCCTAATTTCATGGGAATGACATTTCAATCTTGTCATAATTTGTCATAATTTGTCAATCAATCAATTTTGCATAGCAACCTTGTCAATTTTGTCATAATTTGTCAATCAATCAATCTTGCATAGAAAGTGTCAATTTTGTCATAATTTGTCAATCAATCAATCTTGCATAGAAAGTGTCAATTTTGTCATAATTTGTCATATTTGTCATTCTTGATTTGAAATTTCCTTTCAAATCTCTTCATGCTAATCTTGTTTTTTCTCCAATTTATCTATAAATTGGATGAATTTCTTCAATCATGCCCCCCCCCCCCCCCGCTAATCCGATCAATTAATCACGCTTCTAGTATCCTTACGCTGCCATTTCATCTTGCTTTCATGCTATCCCTTTGCATTTGTAGGTGAGATCCACAAACAAAGCAATTTGAAGGAGAAAGAAGGACAATGCAGAATTCTGGAGGAGATATTCGCATTTGGAATGGTTTGCATTTGATTTGAATGTCTTATTTTCAGTATCTCTATTGAATGTTATTAGGATTTGTCATCATTGCAATCTGGTTTTGTGATTGAGCTAGTCTAATTTGCTATTTGCTTTGATGATTTCCAAATTCCTATCTACACATCAAGGATGCAATTATCCAAGGACTATCCATAATTGATTGCCAAGATAATCCAATTCATGATGCACATCCTTGTCATGTTTCAGAAATACAAGACCCAATGCCACCATGCACTTTAATGCCATTACCTATTTTAGAGGACCCCATTCGAAGTCCCTCTTCCTCATGTTCAAGCATTGATTCCTTGCCAGAATCCATCATAAATGTTCAAAGTGCATTTCCTTCATGCCAAAACATTGATTCCTTGTCAGAATCCTCCATGCATATCCAAAGTCCAACCCCATGTCAAGAGGATAATTTAGAGCATGAAGAAACGTGTCTTAAAAAAGATCAAGATCAAGATCTTGAAACCTTATCATCCCATCCAATTGTTGACCAGGATCCCATTTCCCCAGACACTCGCAATGATTCCATTATTCCTGTCCATTCTATCCAAGAACACAATGTCCTTACAAATCCCATTGGCATTCCACTTCCTAAGAAAGATCAAGATATCCCTTCCATCCTTTCCGATGATCCCATTAAAAGTCAAGAGAAAAGCACATTTAAAGAGGATTCCAATGATCTTCCTCCTTGTCAAGATCAAACTATTCCTTTAAATCCTCCACAAAATCTTTTTGTTCCTCCATCTCCTTGTCTTAATGCTCCATATACACCCCAAGATCACATTTCTTTTGATGATCCCATTATTTCTCCCATTCCATCTCTTGAAGAGCCTGTCATTGAACCATGTCCACTACACAATCCTAGTCCCCCTCATGATCCTAATCCCCCTCATGATTCTAATGTGTCAGTGCAAGATGTTCATGAACCCTCGACATGCATAATGGGTTCTTCCACTTTGGTGCAATCCGATCCACTTCAAGATCTCATTATTTCTCTCATATCATATCCACCTCATAATGGACTCGCGTCTTCTTCCCAAAGAAAAGAGTATCCTACAAGTCAAGATATTCATAAAGGCCAAGGGGTAGACCTTCACAAGAAAGAACACCTTAATATGAAAGAAAATGTTAAGGCTCATGTCTACACAACTCACTCTCAAGACGTTGGTATCCCTCCATCAAAATCAAAACATACACCTTCCCCATCATACTTTCCATCCATCTTAGGTCCTTATATCCCTTCATCCTTTATGCAAGGTCAGCAAAGGCACACATCCTTGAGTAAATTTCATCAATCCAAAAGAACTCCATTTCATTCATATCCATCCATGCATTCCTTTCCCCCTCCAAGCAATTTGGATGCCAAGTATAAACGTCATAAGTCTAGCAATCCACATGTATTCAAGGATCAACATGTCCAATATAATCGACATGTCAAAACAAAGAACAGTATGATCTATAAAGAAAAAGAAATATCCAAAAGGCCACAAAGGCCCACTAAGAAAAATAAAGGAAAGTCAAAATATATATGGGTTCCTAAATCCCTTATGCAAGCAATTCACTCCAAGGAACCACAAAAGCATGAAACATCAAAAACCATGTGGATTCCCAAGAAGCTCCTTGAAGCACAAAAAGAACAACCCAGATTGGCATTTGAAATTTCTATTCCTCCATCTAAACTTTCCAAGTCTATTCCTCCACCACCTTCTTCATCCGTTTTGGGCCCTTATGTCCCAAAATCCATAGCCTTTCCTTCCTCAAAATCTCAATATCCAAAATACATTTTTCCTCCATCAGTCCATCACCCCTCAAGGTGTGTGCCAATGTCAATCTTGCCAACATTTCCGTCCACTCAAACACAATTCTTCCAATACCCTATCCATTATCCAATTCATATTTTCCATCCTTCGATGCCTTTGGTCCAATCCTTTGCATAAATTCTTGCCTTAGTTTTATCTTTTTCCATGTCTTTATCCTACCAACATCTTTGAGCATACTTTTAAAGGTCATGGTCCATTTATTTCAAGGCTACTATCCAAAAAAAAGACACTTGAGTCCTTCTTCCATCCCCTATCATGTGTCCATCTTCTATTGAAAAAGTCAAAAAAAAAAAAAAGTGAGAAAAAAAAAAGACAAAAGAAAAAAGTAAAGAAAAATAATTCGTCCACTAGTGAAAACCTGGCAAACAAGCGCCTTGGGCAAGTACCGTGATGAAAACCTGGCAAACAGGCGTCATGCGTAATCTATGAACTTCTTGCATACCGTACTTGGGGACAGGTTTTATCTTATCATATCCTTTTGTCCTTCATTGTTCCATTATCCTATCGAACCCCTGTCATTACCCTTCATATCCTATTGTCCCTCATGTCCATTTCCTCTTTCCACCTTGATCTTGACAAGGCTAAGGATCTTCATGAGCATCATGCATCTTGTTTGCAGCTTTTAGTCTATCATAGCTTTTGGTCTTTATCCATTTTCTTATTATAACTTTTCATCCATATTCCCTAGCTTATTGCAACTTTCTGCCACTATCCCGTATCCAGTCCCAACCTTCAGTCCATGTCCCTTATCCATTCTTGGTCTTGCTTATCCTATCCATATCTTATCACTATCCATACACTCTTTTTCATTCCTTGATCTTGATCTGGCATAAGGACGCAAAATTTAAACATGGTTTCAAAAAACCTCTTGACATGTCCCTCATGCCATGTCATTGCTTTACATTGTCATATCCAGTATCTTGTCCCATCACGCAATAGCCCTTGAAAATTGCATCTGCATTGTCTCCATAATAAAAGACCTTTATCTTCCCTCTATCCACCAACATTTCAGCAAGATTGTTTATCCATTTGTCATATTCCTTGCCTTGCTAGACACTGGGGAAAAAAATCATAAAAATTGAAAAATGTCCTGAAATAATAAAAAAAAAATCCTGAAAACATTCAAAAACATCAAAAAAATCATGTGTTCATTTTTAGCTAAAATGTCCTGAAAAAATCCCTAAAAATCAAATAATGTCCTGAAAAAAATCCAAAAAAATCAAATAATGTCCTGAAAAAATCTTAAAAAATCAGATAATGTCCTGAAAAAATCCCTAAAAAGTCAAATAAAGTCCTTAAAAAAACAACAAAAAAATTGTAAAAACTCAAAAAACAAAACAAAAATATCCCCTTTGTGCATAGACAAATCGCTGAGCATACATCCAACGACAATCGATCAAACATTTGTGTAGACAACAAACAGATAACATGTTACACACTGCGCTTTACTGAAAATCACGCATTAACAGATGAACTTTTCAATCAAACCAGACATTCAAATTGATCAAAATTGTCATATCAATCAATCAACATCAATATCATTAGTCCTTGTCACTACTATCATGGGTCTTATACAGGGTGTGGTATACTCGAAACCAGACTGTGTCCTGTCTTAGACGGGGTACCGCATTCCCTGAAACCAGACAGCATGATCATTCTTGTTTTCCACCTTTGACAATGGCGATCAGACTGTTTGTTTGACTTGATTGAATTTGTGCGTCTTATCTTTTTACTGATTTATCTTTGGCTTTGATCATGTTCCTATGTTGCTCGAGGATGTCACTAAGTGATTTAGAGTGACCGGGATGGTTCATGGTCCCTTTTTCTTTTCTTTGTTGTGTTTGCTGTTTGTGGAATGTTTGTCACAAACTGGGGCAACTATATCATTGGGTGTCCATGATAAGTACGTTCGCTTTGTGAACGCCGCACATACCTCGACCCTTGATGTATGCACCCTAGGATGATTCACTCATTCCTTGTGTGCGATGTGTCTGTCTTTTGCAAAAGGGGTTGCATTTCAGCTTTGGCCTTCACTGCCATGATGCTTTGCATCCACTTTGCTACATTACATAAAGGTTCTCACCTACTTCTGTGCATTGGTGAAAGCAAGTTTTTCAATTTATGAGAAGATAATTTTAAATTTTGGAGGAAAGAGGTCAACATGAACTATTTGGTTGTGGGACATGAAACTTTTCAATGAATACTTTTTCAATAAGACATTACCAAACAATGCCAACAGTTTGTACAATTGCTAAATATACACAAAATGAAACCTTTATTGGCCAAATTGAATACTCGTGTAAATGAAAAGCCAGATAAAAATTATATTATTGTTAAAAATATTTTTAATGCATTCAATTCTATTAGAAAGGAAAGGACAAAAAAAGATAAGAGATTTTCTCATAGAGTAATAACAATCTCATTAGTAAGCCATCAATTAAGAAAGACTCATTTATTGAGGAAAACTTGTGTTGATTTGAGCCTAAATCATAAAACATTGTTTATAGCACCCACAAGAAGATCATGATTAGATAGCCCTCTTCAAAATGATACTTGAGATTTTAGTGGTAGGCTTCCGCAAGTTGATAAGAAGATAACCAATAATATAAAAAATGAAATTCAACAATTTTGGCAATCTAACTCTAGAATATCACTCAATATTAAATATGCTTTAAAGTTACGAATTGGCAATCAAGACCGCACACCACATCCTAAACATTTCTTGGAATGAAGCTAAACAACATTACAAAATCAATTTTGTGAAACACGTCCAACTTTGAAAATCTCACAAAGAGCTTCTAAATCTTGTACGACATTTTATCATGTGCCTCTTAAAATTCATAAAACACTTTGTAAATACCATGTTGAGTTTTCAATGTATCATAAAACATCATTCTATGTCTATTCTATTTTGCATACTAGCTAAATGCTATAAGAGTGTGGTGCAATGCAACTTCTAAAGTCGTCGAAGGATTTATTAGATTTATTTTTGTGTTAGAGATGATGGTTGTTTTTTGATAAAAGTAATTATTAAAATGTAAAGTGTTTATAATGTGGTGGGTTATCAAACTTTGTATAATATATTCATGAAGACAATCAAGAAAAAAAATATTGAGAAAAAGAGATATGAGATGGTGAAATACAAATTGAAGAGTGGAGGTGAGGGTTCTAGATGTGAATTGGTTACAAGAGAAGCCAGTGTTGTTGATTTTATTTTACATATTAAGAAAAATATTTGTTTACAAGTATGTAAGACATAGTTATAGGCCTCAATGGTTAGATCAACAATTTAGGTTGTGTAAGGATTTTTTCTGATTGGAACTATTATATCTATAGTCTATTTTGAAAAAAAATACACATTGTAATCATAAAATAAAGTTCAATCTCAATAACAATTCTATTTGGATTGTTATTTTTGTTCACAACAAATATAGACATGTCCATAATAGTACAAAAGAGGAAATGGAGATAATCATGGAGTACCATTTTTACATTAGTGATGGTAGATCTCATTTGTTAGAGTATGTGCAACATTGTTTTAAAAAATAATTGAATTCTTCCCCAAAAAAAATGATTTTGCAATGGTTCAACATCTCATTTGGTTAGATAATAGCATGGTTCAATTTAAGAATGCTCATATGTTTTATTGGTTGAGTAGAACACATAGAGGGGTGCTCCTCATATTTGGAGTTTTCTTAAAGTTAGGCGTAGAAAAAGGGAGCATGATAGAGCAAGTGCATGTGTGAAGAGATACTTGGTCAAAGAAAAACTAAAGATTAGAGGTGGTGCTACATTTAGTGATGCACGTTGTATTGTTGAGTAGTTTAAATATCCATTGTTACAAGGAGAGGCATTTGATTAAGAAGTGTGTGGGTTATTTTGGTTGGTTGATGAGAGCATAGTGGGAGACAAGTTGAATTGTCAAACAATCAAATAATTTTCAAAGGTGCATTTATTTTGAAGCTCAAATGCAAGTACATGGACTATTTGGACATGAGAATCAGCTTGTTTTTGTCAGAATTGTATTCAATGTGATTAGGTTCATTGTGAGTCAAGTGAGTGGTAGATACATGGATTTCACAATACTTAATGTTAGAAGTATGGTTGTCATTGCACCAAAAGATCGACCTGTTAATGCTTGATACAACCGCTAGACTTATAGAATCCACAAGAGGCGATTAAGTCATGTCACAAACCCAAGCATTGTGTTGCACATCACAAAGAGACCAAGGGCACACACCTTGTAACAATCCCCCCCCCAACGCAAGCGAGGGAGTTTGAACCTATGACCCAGACTCTGATACCACTTGTTAGAAGTATGGTTGTTGTTGCACGAAAAGATCGACATGTTAATGCCTAATACAACCACTAGACTTATAGAATCTATAGGAGGTGGTCAAGCTATAAAGGAGACCAAGGGCGCACACCTTGCAACATCTAACACCTTTATCTCAAGCACATTCCTATTTACTCAATGAAATGGAAAGTTCACTTGACTATGCCCATCTTTCAAACCTTCTACAACCAAAACATGTTTATGCAATTGTTGCATCACATGTAAATGAAGAGAAATAAGACTATTGGTTGGCACGATGTGTACATGAAAAATAAAAGATAACACAAGTACTAAAAGATGATGATGGGTTCACGCATCTTACAAGATCAGTTGTACCTGTTAAAACTTAGTTGCAAACATATATGATTAGAAAGAATGACATACTTGCATTTTAAAACTTTGAGAAACACAAGACCCTTCTCATGTATTTGCACCTTGTCATAGTAACAAATGTTAATTTATTGAAGTGTCATGCAAAAGAAAGAACAAAAGAACTATGGATGGTTAGTAATGCTAATCTTAAAGCAATATTGGATACTCTAAGCAATATTGGATACTCTAAAAGTAAGAGATGACCCTTCAAGTACACTTGAATAGCATATGTAGAACACCATATGGGACAAGTATGATAATTTCCATGTCTTAGTGATATTCATGTTTAATTTTAATGCATGCTTTTGACTATTCAAGTAGATGAATAGATACTTAACCATGGTTGAGTCAAAAGTAGGTTTTAGTTTATGATTCTTAATAATTCCTAACAAATCTAGTTTTTTGTTTTGTGGAAAATGTTATTATACTAAGAGATTTAGTCCAAAAGTTATAACATTTTGCTTGAACAGTGTGAAGACATTCAATGTAATTCATAAGGATGTATCTACTTGATATAATTCTATATAGTGATTTTTATCTTGCAATTGATTTCAAAGAATGATCAGTCAACTTCCTAGTCCATGTTGTTTATAATCCATACTTTTTTTAATATTTATACGCAGCAATGCTCGACACAAGTTTGGAGTATGATGTGAAGTTACGATGGGAATACATCTACCATTGGAGTTCATGTCGCTTTCATTGTTCAATTACTTTTGGTTGATGTTTTTTTGGTTTTTTAACATTTTAAATAGGCATGAGAGAAACCACAAATCACAAATGATTTCTAAAACCATTTAGGCATAAATCACAAAAATAAGAAACTTCCTCTTCCAAACTTGTGATTTTAACCTTTTATAAAAAAAAACTAACTTTTCTTCTCCACGCTTTCATTTAACTTCCCCTTTTTCATGCTCTTTCTATTTTTGACAATTGAAAAACACTTTACAAGTTGTTATAGTTGCATTTAACAACCTTAAGATGATTTTACAAATTAGCAAGGTTGAAACATTTTCTCAAGACTTTCTTCATCTTAAAGACTCCAATATCAGCTCTTCTGATTCTGCTTTGCATGTAGTAAAATGTCTCCTAAGACAAATTTCTCATTCTTTAGTTGATTATTTCCAACATCTACCCAAGAGTAATCTGCACTAGACTGGTCCAGTAAAGCTTTTCATCATGCCTAGTTCTCCTATGGTTCAAACATGACTGGCTAGACCTCGGCAATTGAATATCAATTCAGGAATTTTCTCCCAAGTGTTTCCTCACCCTTCATGAACTGATCAAACTACAGCACCTTTTCATCTTCTAATAACTTTCGGCGCCCATATTAGGATTAGTCATTAAAAAATTTCCATAAGCATGTCAAACACACTACAAACTACTATTAAATCGAGAGCTAAGTCAAGGCACTGTCTCTTTTTAAAATCAATGGTGCCACATCTGCATGCATATGACAGCAAATAAATTTAAGATTTGTTTCTTTTGTTCCTGATATAGATGAAAATTAAAATCCCCATTTGTTTATCGATCATCTGAAGATACAAAAAAAAAATGATTATGGAAAAGAAGCCATCTTTTATCTTAAATTCATTGAAATTATACTCAAGTTTTAGCATTGAATGGAACTCCAGAACCTGCAAAATAGAATGGCAGTTCTCCAACAAAAGCACATCAATGCTTTAAACCACCAAATGCTTTGGAGGAAACCAAAATCCTTGATTCAATGGAAGCAGCAATCAAGGTAGTGAAATACAAGGATAGCAATAAACTGCAAGTTTCATTTTCAAGAGAGTTTGAAAATCTTAACAGATATCAAATGAAAAAATAATTCCATACAATCCCTTAAAAAGACACAAATAACCTTGCCACTATGGTTGATTACATTTAGGCTTACCAAAACCCCATTCTCCCGATTCTTCTCTCTCTGAAGAAGCACCTGGAGCTGATAGCTGACATAATGTTCCCACTTGTTCCAATGGAACTGGACCATTGGAGGAAGTTTGCCTACCGAATACGTTGTCTTCTCTCAAATCTGTGCCACCTGTTCCAGGACCTGTGTTTAGATCAAGATTTTGTTTTAACCATGCACCAGAACTCTCTGCACCAGATACTCCTACGGTATTCATCATGTATGGTCTTACATATGAAGAGGAGGGTGGCCCTTTAGTAACTATTTGAGGGGAAATTGCAGGAGAACATCCAAGTCCTACCAAATTTGGATAGGATGATGATCTTTCTGAGAATGATGCTGATGTAAGAGGAAAATTCGATCCAAAAGGAAATCCAGCAAATGAATATGCAGGTGCTGTGGTGTTTGAGAATGAAACACTTGGATATGATGAAAGTGGTATCTTCTCTCCATATATATCCCCACCGCCAAAAAAATTAGGACCATCTAATGAATTAAAATTAGAATGAGATACAGCCGCGGCAACAGCTCGATGTTCTGCCCTGGCTGATGGATAGGAAGCCATCGCAAGTGCCTGAACACCATTTCTGGGAGATAATGATGACAAATTTAAACCCTCACCACTCATTCTCATACCAAAAGTAGATGTGGGACAAGAGCTAGAAGTGCCCTTGCCAATTGAATTGTGTGCCATCAGTTGATCCTCTGTGTCTTCAAGTGATGGTCCATCATTCAAGTCAAAATTTCTCAGAACACATGAAACTGAATGAGGCAATCCATTAGTGACAAGCTTTGAAGTAGATGGGAAACTTTCAGGAATTTTTTCAAGTGTCATCTTGATCATTCCATTCTCAAGACTTTCACCAGTGCAATTCAAGTCTGAATCTGGCTTTATAAGACTACAAGAAAGGCCATTAGAAGTGGGTGACTCATTTGTATTCATGGCCACAAAAACCTGACCAGTAATATCTCTATGTTGAGAACTTCTCATAGGTAGACACTGCTCGGAATATGAAAGCGTTGGCGTTCCTTCCTCTTTCAGTGTTCCTTCATCAGCCACATTGAGATCAATATCTAAAGGAGCTCTGTTCCTATTTCCAATTGCACTAGCAGCATCTATATGCGCTAAGTCTGACAGAAGATGCTGCTGATCAGAAGTTTTTCTTGACTCTGCTGGCCGAAAAGGACTTGTGGCTGCAGATCCTCTCCAACCTAATTCTCCTCTGCTGCATACTGAATTGATGGGAGGGATAAAAGGTCCTTTTGTTGCAGCAACCACAGCTATTGGTGTTGCTAAGCCACTGGTAGATGCGGTACAAACAACAAAAGCATTAGCAGAGGGCACAACTGATAGAGAAGTTTCTGGGATTAATTTCATTACCTCATATTGAGCTGCTCCATCGAGGTCAATACTTTTGTTCAAGTCAAAATCAGGCCTTTCTGCTGTATCACTGATTCCATTATCCTTTAAGTTGTTTCCATTATTCTTTGCAGCAGGAACCTCTGTAGCCATAGCTCGTTTAGAAGAAGCCAGTTCACTTGAGCATGTGCTCTTTGTCACTAGTGTAAGCACATGGCCTTCTTGACGTGTTACACATTTTGAAGACACATTTGATTTGTTCAATTGATCTGTCTGATAAATAGGGGAATGGACACTTGAAAGCTTACAGTCCTCCTTCATTTTATCATAACAAACATCAACAGCAGTCTCACACCCTGCTTCTCTAGTATTATTTTTCTTGTGAACAATTCCAGATTCATTGCTTTCCTGATGCACGGTATGATTTTCTGCAGATTCCAATGTTTGCTCTACTTCATTGTATTTTCTCTTTATAGTCATTGTTTCTTGAATTTCATCTAAACGTGTATGGTTTCTGGTAACATTAAGATGCTGATCATCGGCATCTTCCTTCTCCTTGTCTTTATTACCACCTACACGGGAACAATACTGCTCTTTAACATCAAGGATGGCTATGATTTTAGGTTGCTTGTTAAATGAAATTATATCATGACAATATTTGTTGGAAGGTTTAGTACAAATAGACTTCTCTTCATAGTCAGCTTCTTTCCCAGCTTCCTTTGGATCATGACATCTTGACTGAAATGAACTGTCTTCAGCACTTCCCGATTTATCAACTTTCAGTTCACTAACATCACAACTAGATACCCTTGAGCATGCATCATATCCTTCACTCACCATTCCTAGCTTTCCATTCTCATCTTCCTCTTTATCCTCTTCAAATAACTTATTTTCCTCTGTATCCTGTTCTTTGCTTTGTTCAACTTTAAGTCCTGAGGTATCATCCATCGTGTTGAGTTTTGTGCGTCCTAGATTGTCAAATTCCCCTGATTTGTGCATGTTATGCTCCTCTGTTTCAACCCTGGTCCCTTGCTCTGCACAGACTAAACCCAGGCCTCCTCTATTCATGTTCAATTTTTCAACAACTGGGCATAGCAGTTCTCTAGATTGTTCTACACCTTCAATTGAAAGCATGCAATTTTCCATTTCACTTGTAGCATTTTCATGTTCCCATGACATGCATTTAACAGAAATTTCTTGGATTGTATCATTTGTAAATTCATTTTCACCCTCACCTACTTCGGTAACGATTTCAGGGTCCAAAGCTCCATTGGAGGAATTAAGAGAACCATGTTCTTGAGATATGAATTCCACTTTTTGGCATTCATCCATGGAATCAAAGTGATTATTATCTTTCTTCAAATCCAAAGAATTTTGACAAACTGCATCATCAAACTCAGCTGATATGGTTTTTGAATGGCAATCTGATTTTGTATGTTGCCAAAAATAATCGTCTCCTGTCATCAGCTTTGTTCCCAAATCAGCCACATCACTATCTTCAAATTTTGATATTTCGGTGGGGACGACACTAGCCAGTAAATTCATCCCACATTTATCAATGCTAACCAATGTTGCTTTAGAAAGGACTGAGCTATCTTCAACACCATCTGCAATACCAGTGGCTTCATGTAAATTTAATTTTTTGGCTTTAACAGCCTTTTCCTTTTGCTCTTCTTTTTCACCAGGTCCCGATGATAAACTTTGAGATGATTTAGTCATTTTCAAAAATTCGATACCATGCTCACTGTTGCAGCTGTTATCCTCACTGTTATTGGCACTTAAGAGTCTGGTTCTATTGCTCTGCAAGGACCCATCATTAACCTCTGAAGCATGATTGTTAAGATGAAAATTTATCTGAGTTAGTCCCTTCCCCTCATGTCTTCCCTTCTTATCAAGAGGAGGACCTTGATTTACTGGAGTTATTTTATCTGCATTCGATCCATGATTTAAACATTGTGCAGGAGTGCACAATAGGTTAGTAAGTCTTACTATCAACCTCTGGCTGCCATCCTCCAGAGTGTTATCTATTTCTTTTTCAAATACTGCATGTGTGTCTTTCTCGTCTGCTGTATTTGTGCTCAATAACAGTGGTTTTGCCAAAGAAACTTTGTTGTTCCCTGACTGAACAAAACCAATAAATCCTTTACGTGGCATCTCATGTAGTGAAGCAAAGTTTGAAACCTTACCACCTATTGAACCCACTGCAGAACTTTGGGCATCTTCTTTCCAAACTGAACCAGAAGCTATTGCATGGCTGCTTGGACAACTTTGACGGTAATTCTCTAACTGGTTAGAATTACTTCTTTTGTCTTCCTCAGTTGTTTTTATTAGCAAATCAGTAGTTCCAGAATCTGGCATTATATAGTGGGGATTCTTCAAACTATTTGCTGGGGAGGGTGTCACTAACACCTTGACAGGGTGAGGAGAAACAGAGGTCCCCTTTCCCACATCACCTTGGGCTAGCCTACTTGAAACTACTTTTAAACTGGGTGCAAATGATACCAAGCCTTTTGAAGTGATTTCATCAGACTCTGCACCTTTAATTCCTTGTTTCAGGACAACATCCCCTGGACCGTGCTTACATGACAGTGAAATGTCTTGTGATGATCCAAACTTTATAGCATTAGTCTTCATTTCCTCATCAACGTGTCTCTTCCATTTATCAACTAAACACTTAGCCTTTTTATGGATATCCATATTCTTATGATTGCGCAAGTGGTTCACTGATTTGCCAACATGACATGTTTTGAGAGCCTCAAGGTCTACAGGCAACCTACCAAGGGCCTGTAATAACACCAAGAGCAGATCTTCATGGGCTTTCTCCCCTTCTTTAGGACTGCCACCATCCCCAGACTTCCCTTTGTGGGCTTTTTGAAGCCACTCATCCAAAATGGATAGGCCTCCTGAATGGACAAATTGACGAAGGCAATCCTCTTGGTCTGTGGTAGCAATCATTCTTACAAGCATTGTGCGATGCAAAACTAAATCTCTTCCTTTCTTCATATTTTCCTTCCTATCCTGCTGCATAAGATGTACAAGGTGCTCAACACCTACAGAATTCACTAGACTTCCATCCTTCTCAGTGATATTAATAATTTCTGCCAGCCTCATATTGCAATCTTGTTTCAGACGCTTGGAATCACTGTTAATTGACCTTGAAAAACAGCCCCGTTTTAGTGAATCATGATTCTGTTCCACATGCTGCTTTTTCCTTACCTTTGCTAATGAACCATTTTGTATGGTATCCGAACCAGCTTTAATCTGTGCAGAAATATTCACAATTCTAGGGGACGGTCCTCTTGAGTGCATGATTGCCTGCATTTCCTTTCTTGTTTTGTTCAACAGCTCATCTACTTCTTCTTGATGCTCCTGTTAGGATAATACAGGTAATTACCTTAAGCCTATATCTTCAACTGAAAAATCACAGAAAAGACTCCTAGATTTCTTTGTCAGATCTCTTTGCATAAGATTTCATTCAATTTTTCTTAACACCCATTAAAAGTTTGGGTCTGTTTACACCCACAAGTCCCCAACAATTTGCATTTGCTAACGCCTTAATGACTATTGAATCCTGATTAAATTTTGCCCAAAGCACTTACATATTATAAAAAGAAACTCCTAAACGCATCTGATTAGGCAAATTAGAGGAATCATTTTAAGAATCTGTGGCAAATGTGATGCATTCAGATCATCAAATTAATAATGCATATTTTACTGGTATAATATACATACTGGCTACGTTCTCTCAATAAGCAAAATCTTTTTTACAGAATCCTTGAAGAAACCTTGCTGCTGCCATTGACATAAAGCATGAATAAAGCACAAGTGAGCTAAAATGGGGATGGATAATAAGAACAAAATGGTGAGGATACTTACAGTTGACCTTGCATCCGAACCCACTGTTTTCCCAGTGTTGTGAAAAAAGCATTTCATACACCATTTAAGAAATAGTGGTGACCTTAATGGCCTGAACCAGTGTACAACAACGACAATGACCACCTTGTGCAATAAATTTGATTTAAATTATTGTTTCCAAATGAAAAAAGTATAGTTAACAACCTGATGAGAAGCTGTGACCGTATAATCCATGTAGCAAAAGAAACTTGCATATAAAAATTTTCAACTCAGCTTTACCGATATAATTCATTGTTTTCAATAGAAACCAAATAAAATTGTTAACCAACTAAGAGGTTGTGGCTACAAGATCCACGTGACCAGAAAACATAAATACAAAAGGATTTTAACTTTAGCTTCACCAAAATCACATTTCAAAAGTTCTATAACATCATTTTGAACCACCTGAGAGGTTCTGACTACACGATCCACGCAACCTAGAAACATAAATACAAAAAGATTTAAACTTTAGCTTCACCAAAATCATATTTCAAAAGTTCTATAACATCATTTTCAACCTCAGCTTTAGTGATAACCACATTCCTAAGTTCTACAATATTCATAATTTATTGTTCTCAAATGAGAAAACATAAAAAAAAGAAAAATAAATCAACCACCTCAGGGGATGTGAATATATATACGATCTATGTGGCAAAACTTAAATATCAAAAAATTCAAGCTATAGTGCTATCACATTCCTAAAGTTCTACACCATACATAATGTAAATACCTAGCCAATTAGGAGGGATGCTAAGCAGATTCCGTAAATTATCTATCTACTCTCATTTGAACAATGCATCGTTAATCAATATTTACTGCACCAAAAATCATAGAGAGAGAAAAAAATTTAATTTTTTAGAAAAGAGGTGTAATTCAGAGTTTGGATTTCGTTTAAAAAATTGATAAATATGAAAATCAGTCATGAATCTGAAATCCTATATTTCGTGAGGCAATGTAAGGCTGGCATGACCAGGTTTTAAGGTTATGTGTCTGTAAGTCAACATGGCCAGGTTGATTATGACTGTCTTCGTCTTGGTTTTTCTTGTCTACATTAATATTCTTCTTCTGCAATATGTAGTATTATTTTCAAATGTTGTGAATTAAAGACCATAATTACATTCAAAGTAAATTGAGCCTGAACATAAATCCTTTCTTTCACAAATACTTTTAAAGGGACTTTTTTTTCAATGTAAAGAATAGTAGGCAAATATCTCTATTTCAAATAAAATCACAAGCCTTACTTTTGAAAATTTAGTCAAAAACCAACCAATTGCTGACTGAATAGCCTATAAAAAATACCATGCTAAATATACATTCTCTCTTAACGACAACTTCCCCCTTCAAGTACTATGCTCTGCAAAGCCAAATGAAAGAAACCCTGAGCCCAAACCATTCAACCATCATAAAATATGGCAAAAATTATCAAAAAACCCTTTCCTATTCAGCAGCATAAGTCTCACATTAATGAAGTCTTTGTCGGTCAGCCACCAGAGGCATTTACTGGTAATATCATAGACTCTCCTACATACAAATGATGAAACCCCCGAAGGAAGCTCAACACTCTTGCCCAGAAATGCAACTTTACAGGGATGAAGCAATGAAGATCCTGATATCTCTTCCTTGTAAAATGAATAAAATACTTCATTTGGTGGAAGAGGAACTTTTTCTTCCTCGTCTTCTCCAGTCTTAGGTAATTTCACATCACCAGGCCTGTAAAGCCAGTTGACTCCCAATCTCACATCACCATCCTTGACGACAATCTGATAGTTTATTTTTGCTATAAATGGTGGTGTTTCTCCAGCTTGGAACAACGCACAGTCACCATTGTTAATCTTTCGCCCATCCTGGCAACCAAAGAAAATCAAAAGCCTGGTAAGAAATGACCGACAACGACAAAATGTTTATGATACTCATTTCAGTGTGATACTAACCTGCATCTTTAAGTTTAAAACAATTTAATAACTATCAGAGTAAAATCACTTATTCTCCTTGGACAACAAAGTCTAAGGGATAGAAATATAATAAGAAATTGTAAAATTACAAAACTAAAAGCCAACTCACACAAAACAACCAAATTGCTGGACAGAGTCAAAAATATATTGGCAACAGAACTTCATACAAAGTAGGTAGATAGACATGCCCAACATTTCTGACAAAACCTTGGAAAAAGAAACTGAAAAAAAGACTAGTTGTATAGACAAATGACAATGCTCTAGCTGTAATTGTTGAGGCTAGTTCCCAGTTTCGAACTCAGGGCCACGCCCTTGAGCTAAAAATCTCAATGAGACCACATACCCAAATAGTTAGGATGAAACATGCTTCCTTTAAAATTTGCCAGTATTAAAATTTGATTATACCATTCAACACTGTAAAAAAGCAGTTTATGCACTACACGGATAATTAAGTAGATAGACCGCCCAACAATTCCTTAAGAGATAAATCAGGTACAGGATAAAGGATACTCTCTTAGCTTTTAGAGTAAACAGATTTACACTTGCAGTGACAACCTAGCAAATGAAGTCTACGTCAAATCCAAGAAAATACATTTAAACAAAATCAAATAAAATATCAGAATGATTTCATTTTTGGTTTTTCCTTGTACTGACATATAGGAAAGTTGTTTTATTAGGTCGCCAAGCCAGACACCAATTTACGATCTGAAAACAAACTTTGCAGTCTACAAAGAAGTTTATTTCTATTTACCTTACAAATTGTTCACATTTTCCATAATCCGGGAGGGAATTCTTTCCATTTACATTACAGATTTTCAAATGTATAAACCCTTTAAAATCCTAGAAAAAGATTTATTTCAACTCACCTTATAGATTTCTCAAATTTTGTACAATCCTATTACAATCCTAGTGCGGAAGTCATAAAGCGTTGTTCAAATTGGTAATAACCCCTTTAAAAGTATACAGAAAGAATATCTTTCCAAATACCTTATAGATTGTTCGAATTTTGTACAACTCCTTCAAAAGCCTACAGAGAGAACTCTTTCCATTTATATTACAGACTATTAAAATTGTTTACAAAACCTTCAAAAAATTACAAAAGGATTTCTTTCCACTTTTTCTTTTAACTGTTAAGTATTTTGTACTCCAAAATTTTATCTCATAACCAAGCTTCGACATAACAGAAACTCTGCAAATCTACCGTAACTAAAAGTTTCTTATATAATTTATCAAGGATAAAGGAGTTTGCACATCAGAACATAACAGAAACTCTGCAAATCTATCTCATAGATGTGCAAGGACAAACATAAAACTTTAAACCAAATACGATACATTAGAACCTAACGATTTTTTAAAACGTTGAGCATCAAGACGTTGAATCATATGTCACTTACAAAGGCTAAAAGTCATCTCATCTCTCTTTAAAAAACAAATAGTAAGTCCTTCCAGAAAAAAAAAATGCAAAAGAATTGAGAGATTTTACTTTGGAGGACAACATGTCGTTGAGCTGGTTTAAATTTCCATGAACAGCACTTCTGTCGGCCCCTCCATTTTAGAAAATCCGTTGCTGGGTAACATCTGCTAAGGTTGCTGCTCTTGTACAAAGTTCCACAGCTATTGTTAAGAAATAAACTAAAACAGCTGCGCAGTGCTACAATATTTTTCCTTCGTATTGATCATAGCAAAGCAATGGTACAACATTTGGTAAAGGAGGACTTTTGAGGATATAGCGGGCAGCAGGACAGCAGGCCGGGCAGTGGAAATGAACAGGGGGTGCCCGTGCGGTGTACTTTTTGGCCTTTAGCGCTTTCGCCGTATGGCCATTTGGCCTGCACTTTGACGGTCTATGGCGAGGTTAAATATAGTCTATGGGATTATTTGCTTGAATTGTGATATAAATTAGTAGAGAGGAGTCAATAGATGTATTGGGCTAATATGTGGGTGGTGAGGCGTCTACAGTGGTATACCTAAATATTATATGTTCTTTATAAATTCAAAAATAAAACTTATTTTTACCTTATAAGTAATATAACATTAAATGTACACATTTTCAACAATATTTGATTAAAATATTAATTAAATATATTCATATCATAACTGTCGAACAAGTGGGATTGAAACAATTTAACACATGTCAATTCACTGACATGATCATCGATGCTTTTATTGGAGCCCTTTGATCAAAATTTAAAAATCCACATTAACAAAATATGACCCTAATTTATCACTGACACATGCTCATCCACAAACAAAAGACACACAAACACCAAAATATCAAATCCCATTGAAATTCTATCGGAACCCATCTGTCCCATCAGACGTCCATCATCTATTTCATAATAAACACATTTCCCACTAATACAATACCAAATCTACATGTATTAGCATCCTTTGTCCCATCTTTCCAGGTCAACCATACAACTATCGGTCACTTCATTGCACACCTGCTAGTCAAATCAAGTCCATTCCCACTTGCATCCACAACATAAAGCTATAAGGCCAGCATTTTCCATTGAAAATCAATTGTAGACACCTACAATTGGCCTTTAATTAAATAAATATTATTTATTTATTTCTTCCACTTCCTTTCCTAAATTAACTAAATGTTTTATTTATTTTATTTATGTGATCCTTTCCTACTTTTATTTAATTAATTCATTCATTTACCTTTTTCTTCTTATCCACATGAGAACACGTCTCTAAATTACCTACTCTTTAATCTCATCCGTCCATTTCAAACTTAATCTCTTAATCCCATTCATCCTTCTCATTTGTCTTTCATCATTTAATCTATTCCCTTCATCTTTACTTGCCATCAAATCCCATTCATTATCTTTTATCTATGTGATCTCGACCATTCATAATCTCATCTTTTAATCTTAACCCTTAATTCTCTTTTAGATTTCTATAAAAGAGGCTTCCTCCCCTCATTTTTTATAACACATATCTTGAGCATCCTCACACTCTACCAAAATCATTCTAGCATAACTCATCACAAGCATACATCATCACAACCACATTCATTCTTCCTTGATCTGTTGTGCAAGTACATACAAAATCCGAGAGCAAATATTATAATACAAGATCATGGAGGATAGGAGAACAATGGAGACAAGCCTATCATGGATGTAAATGTATAGTCTTTGTTTTATGGTTTATTTACATTGCATCATAGTTCTCCATTAATGTTTTGTTGAATTAGCTTGTAGATCTAAGGTTAGTGGTTGGATCTTAATTAGGGTTTAAAAATAGATTCAAACTCAACATAAACACTAATCAACTCAAAAATAAATGGCAAAAGAAAATTGGCACTACAAATTCAATGGACAATCAAAATTCAAATTGGAAATAGTACAAAAATTAAAGAGGTCTCATGCCAACAAATCATCAATTTGAGACATGAAAATATCTCATTCGACTCAAGAATAAGACAGAACAACCATCAAAGAGGAAGAAGAAGACACATACTTGTTCCAAGTTTTACTCTTGTTCCATTTTTCTAAATTATTTTATACATTTGATACAGTTCACTATTTGTTGTGCTGGTACATGTTTATGTTGTGTATGCCAATACAATTTGCTTCATGTTTCTATTATTTTTATGTTATATGTATTATTTCTTAAACCCTTGTTGAAATTGTGTGTGTCTTAAGGAAATGTTCTTTACATTGTTTCCCTGATGTTCATTTCCTTTCCAGTTTCCTAAACCCTTACTGTTTTACATCCTAGATTTCCTTTTTTAGTTATAAAACCCTTATTGTTTTACACCCTTATTGTTTTAGAGTCTTAGTTTTCTAAACCCTTTCTTACTATTATAGGTCTTAAGGAAATGTTCTTTCCATTGTTTACTTGATGCTCATTTCCTTCTAGTTTCCTAAACCCTTATTGTTTTACATCCTTGTGCTTTTTTTAGTTTCTGAAACCCTTATTGTTTTGCAGTCTTAGTTTTTTAAACTATTTCTTATTGTTATAGGTCTTAAGGAAATGCTATTTCTATTATTTCCTTTTTAAACTATTTCTTATTGTTATAGGTCTTAAGGAAATGCTATTTCTATTATTTCCTTGATGTTCATTTCCTTCTCAAATTTCTAAAACCTTATTGTTTTACATCCTCACGCTTTATTTAGTTTGTTAAACCCTTACTTATTGTTTCACATCCTTATTGTTTTACAGTCTTAGTTTTTTAAACCCTTTCTTACAATTTTATGGTCTTAAGGAAATTATTTTTCTATTGTTTCCTTAATGTTCATTTCCTTATCTATTTTCTAATCTCTTAATGTTTTACATCATCATGCTTTATTTAGTTTCTTAAACCCTTACTACTTCACATCCTTATTGTTTTATAGTCTTAGTTTGTTTTACCCTTTCTTACTATTTTATGGTCTTAAGGAAATGTTCTTTCTATTGTTTCCTTGATTTTCATTTCCTTAACTATTTTCTAAACCCTTACTATTTTACATCCTCATGCTTTATTTTGTTTCTTAAACCCTTATTGTTTCACATCCTTATTGTTTTATAATCTTAGTTTGTTAAACCCTTTCTTACTGTTTTACGATCTTAAGAAAATGTTATGTCTATTGTTTCCTTGATGTTCATTTCATTCTCTATTTTCTAAACCCTTATTGTTTACATCCTCATGTTTTATTTAGTTTCTTGAACCCTTACTATTTTGCAATCTTGCTATTCATAATCAAGCATCAAGAATCACTATACAAAATAACATGATCATCCATCAAGTTAACAAATAATATGTCCAAGCATCATTGTCAAAAAAAACATTTTGAAGGGAAGCATACATATTTTGTTCAAGCATCACTACCAAAAGACCATTTTGTAAAGGGAAGCATACATCTTTTTTTCAATCATCACTATAATCTTACACAATTATTATGTCACTGCTTATGAAAATGCATAACAATTACTCATCAAGCAACATTGTTAATATTGATTATCAAGAATCATTGTAAAAAATAACATGGTTAGTTTGTTCTATTTCATAGTTACCTGTATTCTACCATACTTCAATTTTAAGGTTAGATATGAAATCTTATCATCTCAAGCATCATTGTCTTAAGAAGCTACTAAAAATTTTCTTTTGTTGCTTTCACTGGTAAGATATTTTATTCTACTTATTGTCTGCAGATGAGGAAGGGAGATCGAATGACAACCCATGTTGCAAAGCAAAGAGAAACCACAAGGTTGCTTCATCTTAAAAGACAAGTTAGATTCTCCCAAGACCCTAAAACCCCGCCTCAAGTTGACAATAATTTATAGCCTATAGCATTAGTAGTTGAGGGTACTGCACCTCAAAGACTAGTGTCAAAAGTAAGAATGCAACAAAAGTAGTGGTTGGAAGATGACATGAAAGGGGCACTTGAAGATGTCAAAGACAATGACATATTAGTAAGGATTGAATAAAAAAAATGGTGCATTCCAACAACCACAATCTCCAAATGGTTGGGTGGTCTGACAACCACCTCCAAGAAAGATCCCCAAATATCCTCACCAAACATGAAGAAGATCTAATTTTTGAATGGTGCAAAGAGATGGAATGGTTGGACATGGGATTGAGAGTGTCAACTTGAAGGCAAAGGTCACTCAAATTTTCCAAACTAGACCCAGCCCTTTCAAGAATGGGCTTCTTGGGAAGTCTTGGTGGATAGGTTTTAAGGGCCGACATTTAGGATTCACATTACGAATAGCTGAAGGCATTGACAAAGATAGAGAATGGAACCTCACACTAATAGTTGTATGTGCTTTCTATGAAACATTATTGAAAACATATGTTGCAAATCCATATGGTCTTAGTTGCATATTAAATTACGATGAAACTGGTATCTAGGTAGGAAGAAATAGGGTGATGAGGGTTTTGGCTAGAAGAGGAAGTAGGAGTGTCTCTTACATCATTCCTAAGAGTCAAAAATGGATTACCATTCTATGTTGTGTTAATGCTTCCAGGTGGAGAATTCCAAGATTCTACTTGTTTAATAGCAATAAGAAATTAAGGAATTACATTTCCCACTATGAACCAAGTACTTGGATGGTAGCCCAACTGCATGCGTGGATGACAAATGAACTATTTATGATTTGGTTACACCACTTCACACAATCAATTCTAGGGGTGTTTCACCCACCAACAAGCTCTTACTATTTTTTGATGACTATGGCAGCCATGTCTCGCATATAACCATCTAGGAGACAATGATGTTAGGTATTGATTTACTAACCTTTCCATCTCACATCTCACATAAAAAAAATCCCTAGAAGTGAATGTGTTTTATCCTTTCAAAACATACCTCAAATTTGAAGGAGCATCATGGTTGGCAAGGTTTCCCTGTTGGCATGATTGGCATAACTGATGTTGATGGAGAATGTTGATGAACCGGTAAAGGACTGTTGGTAATGATATAGTGATGAAGAGATTGAGATTATTGACTTAATGACTTTGATCAATTATTTTTGTTGTCATTGATGGAAAACTATGTGGCAACTATGTTTTTCATGTTTATTTTGTCATCTAAGTCTTTTTGGTCTACCGGTAATGAAGATAGTGAACTGGTAATTAGGACCTTAACTGATAAACATGGAAATGTTGTGATTGGTTCTGGAGATTGGTGATGATTCAAGTATTGAGGTTCGGAACACGTATTTGTATCATTGTAATGTATCTTTTGTTGGCTAAATGATGATGTCTTGATGTAAAGAGTTGATTGATGAATTGTTTTATGTTGTCATTGATGGAAAGTATGTTTTGATAGTCATCTAAGTCTATTAGGCCAACCGATAAAGCATAACCGGTAGAAAAGACAGTTTACCAATGAACCGACAAATAGGTCCTCAACTGGTAAATGGGAACTGAGTTGCATTCATCCAACCGGTACAGGCAATTGATGAAGAGTTCGATGATGCAGTTTTACAGGAGTGATGGAGATAGGTATTTGGTGTTATATTCATGACCGCATTAGCAGATTCAACGGGATGATCAAGATTTGATGTACAGAGCAAGCTATTTGGAAGAACACTTAACTAGTAGTGATAAAGTCACTATGATTGGTAAACCGACATAGGTTTTGTCTTGTTTTTTATTTCTTATGTTGGTGGCTGACATAAGTAAGGCATGTAATGTAAAAATGTCTAGATTCATTGAACCTAGGAAATTGTTCCAAGGTTGTAGCTGACTAAGAGATGTTTATAAAAAGTATGATGAGGTATCAAGTCGGTGTGTGTATGTAGAGTGTGAGATCATTAGCGAAGGATGTGAATTTGATTGTGCATTGATTAGTGAAGCTCTATGTTGATGTGTTGTTGAAGTTTGAAGGATCTGAAGTGGACTTTATTAGACACAAAGGTGTTACATGAAGATCATTTGACTGTTGTTTTTCTAACAGTTTGCAGCAATAAAATCCCCTAACCAGGTAGGTCCTGACAGGCCTTAATTTGTAAATACCCTAATAGGGTAGCTCTATATCAGAGTCTTAAATCCTCTTGCGAGGTTGATCCTAACTAGTCAAAGATCCTAACAGGGTTCATCATATTAAATCCCTTAACTGGGTGACTCCTAACTGGGTCTGCTCCTAACAGGGCATATTTGTAAGACCTTAACCGGTCAAGATTTTTATTCTGCAGATAGTGGATCTTGTGGGTATTAACTCCCACCGTGGTTTTTCCCTTGTGGGTTTCCACATATAAATCTCTTGTGTTATGTGGAATTTATTTTATTGGGCATTAGCTTATGTGGTGATATTCCTCTTATGCTTGTTAAGTTTTAAGTTGTTTAAGTTGGTGATCAAATTCATATTGTTTTTGCTTGCACTAATTTACCCCCCCTCTTAGTGCCTTATAAGTTTATCAATTGGTATCAGAGCCTAACTTCCTTGAGGCTCAACTCCTTGGGAAGGATCCCTAAGGTAGACATGGGGGAAGAATTGAGTTATAGAGAGATGTCTAATAAACTTGTAGAAACCGAGGAAGCCCTAGAAACATTGAGAGGCAAGTATAAAGCTTCACTTGCTAAGAGAAGAGAGCTAAGCGAACAACTATTGGAGGTTTCTGAAAGCAATTCTTCTGATGAAGCTAACATAGGTGCATTGGTTGATGAAGTGGAGAAACTGAAAGATGAGAAGGCTAACTTGAGGAGAGAGCTATAATACCTAACCATTCAAATGAGTCAAGAACTTGAAGCAAGGAGGGCAGAAGAAGACAAGATCAAATAGAAAGAACATGAGCTCTTTGAGTTAAATTAGGAAAATGACACTCTATATGTACATTGGCATGAGGAGAAAGAAGAAAAAGAAGAAATAAAGGCAGATCTTGATATAGAAATGTCTCTTAGAGAGACCCTTATGAAAAAGAATGAAGATATTACAAAGGAACTTGCTGATGCTAATGAGAAGCTTGCAAATTTTAACAAAAGTTCTACCATGCTTGAAGAACAAATTCAATCACAAAGGATTAACTATGACACAACTGGATTAGATTATACTACATTTGACAATGGTGAGTCTTGCGATACAAAGGACAACATGGAAGAAGGTAAATTTGTACCTAAAATTTAGAAACCCACTGGTAAGAAACCTTATAAACCTATATATTTTAATTGTCATAAGCTAGGACATACTGCTAATGTTTGTAAAAGTAGATCTAATGTTGCTAATGGTTATAGACCTAATACATATCAAGGATATAAGCCTAAAACTTTTAATGGATATTGTTACACTTGCAATATGCATGGGCATAGAGCTATTGAGTGCAGGTATGGAACAAATATTTTGGCACCTCACATGAGTCAGAGATCTGGTGGTGGTTGGCAAAGAACCTTTAATGACTGGAGAAGTCCTAAGTGGTAGAGATCCTATGCTAACTGGTCTAGCCCTTATGAGATGGAAAAGAGGATGAATGTGGTTTGCACAATCTGTCATAACTACGTTCATGTAGCTATGAATTGTAGAAGAAGGACTAGTAGAGGCAATGTTGGACCTTGGAGAGCATCTAGTATGGCTTGTTATCATTGTCATAAACCGGTACATATTGTAAAGTTTTGCAGAGCTAAGGTAAATCAACTTGTTGACCGAAAAGGGAAGATGAAAGTTGATGTGGAGGAGACCAGAGCTGAAATGAACAGAATCTAGAAAAAGAAGGATGGTGAGAAAACTGAAGACAAACCATCGGAAGATCCTAATTCTTCACCTAGTGTGGAGAACCCTTCACCGACAAACTAAGCTATTAAAAAGCTTAGGGGGAGTTCAATGTTAGATCTATTTCAGAACCCCCTAAAGGACCAAAAGGTATGTTAAATTTGCATACCTTGATGTATTATGATATTAAGAAGCGATTTTATGATCAAACCGGTAGGTTTGATATGTTATGAGAAGTGGTAGTGTGTTAAAAGATATTTTAGGGTTTTACTGGTAATGACATTTAATGAGGTAGATAATGGGAAAATAAAAAGAACATGTTGAATATCATTTGTCACTTTGGATTCCTGAGAGCACTTGGGGAGCAAGAAGAGTAGAGAAAAGTTTGTGTTTGCAGCATTGACAAAGATTTGAGGAGATTTAAGGTGATCCACGATCGACAATTGGCGAGAGAACTTTGTCGGTGTTGAAACCCTAGTTGTGAAAGAGGAAAAAGGTATTTATCCAAAAAATCCTATTTTCTATATCTAAAGTCTGAATCTTTAAGAATGGATACCCCACATCTAGTAGATGTTAAGATAGACCTCGTCCTAGATTTAAAAGGCACCCGTTTAAGTCTGTTGAAACTGATCCTGTCGGAGCCCTATCCAGAGTTCCCTATGGAGTGTTGCATGTAGAAGATGTTAGATCTTTTTATCATTGAAAAGTGGAGGATCTTGGTGTTATTGTGATCTTTGACCAATATAGATTGTTGTGTGATAAGAATGAAGTGGTAAAGGAACAGTTTAAGAAGGTTACCAAGAAATGTTTTTACCATGCACTAAATTCCATTGATGATTTTGATGGTAAACATGTCAGATATTTTCTTAGCAGGATTCACTACCAATTTATGTGGCTTGATAGACCACATAAGATTACAAAAGAAGCTATTCATGCAGTCACCAGACTTTGTGCCATCGATGAGGTTCCAGTATTGAGATCCGTTCCTAAGAATGATGTTGAAAGGCTGACTAATTCAAGATGGGATGGAAGAACAATGACATTGAATGATATTAATGATCTGACAGTTAAATATTATTCAATGGTTATTGGTTACTAGATATATCATTCTAGCAGGATGAACAACATCCCTGTTGCAGCTATTCATATAGCTTACCAGATGATAAAGGAAGATATTGATTATGATTTGTCTGAGGCATTGCTAAGTCAACTGATACTGAATCTTGAATCCATCAAGAAGGATAAGAGATTGAAGTTTAAATTTGGACAGTTGAACATTAGGTTATTTTTCTACTTTTAGAATTGTTTTCTTGGTATTAGTGATGTTTAGTGGTCTAAGGACATTGACACTGCTACAGATCAAGAACAATATTAGAATGTTGCGTAATGGTTTTGACAAGATTGCATGGGGATATTTTAAAGATTTTTAGAAGAAATTGCATGCAAGTGAAAGGATACTAACAGAGGTTGTCAACCGATATGAAAACACAATTTTCTTTATGGTTGATACACATACTTGCATGATGGAGGTAGCTGAGCCCCGAACTACATGGGTTATGCCCATGGGATATGAAGTGGACAAGGATCTTATGATTACATATGCTGATCATTTGCTTGCCCAACTGGTAGATACAACAATAGAATGTTTTGGCACTTACAAGGAGAAATCCCTTCAAGTGCATTCAAAACTCAGCGTACTGGTAATTTCTAAGAAAGTGAGAAAAGAAGTGGAGGCATTTGCTGAACAACAAGGATTTACTAAGGAGGCCATTGCATAAGCAAGAGCAATACATGCTCCACAACAAGCAGGAGCATCTAATGCCCCAACCGGTACCAGCACTAGTAGACAAACAAGGAGTATAGTGGTGAAGGAGACACCTACAAATGTTGGCATTATAGTAAGAAAGATTGTTGATATTCAATAAGGATATTGAGAAGGTTGTTGAAGATTATTGATATAACTAAAGAAGGATGATAACTATCTTTATAACATTATTTTGTCATTGATGTCAAGAAATTGATTATCTGATTTAGTATGATGTTGCCATATCTTGAGAAGATTGATTAGAAGAGAATTAAGATGTCGGTAAAAGACATAGAAAGAATGTGATGAATAAAGAAGAGGAATAAGTTATTCAATGGGCAACTATTACCGAGTTAGACAATGATGAGATCATGATGTTTAGATTGTTTTGATATCCTACATATGTTGTTGATTGTAAGGTTAATACTATACTATGTCACCGAGCAAGGAACCTAGTCCGTAAACCCTAAGGAACCTAGTCGGTAAACCCTAAGGTTATCGATATCGGTTAATGAAGGCAAAATGTCTACCGAGTAAAGTTTAATATTTACCGAGTTGCAACCGAGTTATGACAGTGCGCATTGGATGGATAAAAACATTATTTAATGAAGGACAATAATTAGCTGGAGATGTATAAATGATTGGTATGTCATGCATGAAGTTTGTTAAGGATCTATGGCAAAGGAAAATCGACAGGAAGATCTACAGCGCAGATTGAACCGCATTAACCTTGTGCAAGTTCCAAGAGAGGACTACAAGTCTCGAAGCAAGGTAAAACATTTTCAGATTGGAAGGATACATTGAACCTGGTCAAGTTTGAAGATCTGATGGCTAAGATTGATCATGGGAAATGTGATCAAGGAGATTTAGCGGTTAGCAATTGTTTATAAATAAGGAATTATTAATAAACAATGTATGTGGGCAAGTGTAAGCACAGGAATGCTACATAGTGATTACCGAGCACAGAAGCTTGAAGACCTGTTTGAATAACATAGTAGAGAGCCCAGTAGAGGGACAAGATAAGTCCTATGAATAGATTGTTTTGAGCAAATAAGAATCTACTTTAGCATTTTAGATGTGAAGTTGTAGATAGATTTTTATTACTGTTATTTTGTAAGTGACAGAAAATCTCTTAACCGAGTGGACTTAACAGTCTTATTTGTAAACCCTCTAGCAAGGTAACATTCTAAGTGAGTGTTTGAAATCCTTTAACAAGGTTACTTCTAACAAAGTGAAGATCTTAACAGATCTGAGAGAAATCCCTTAACCGGGTCACATCTAGCAATGTGTTTGTAATCTTTAACAGGATTTGCTTTTAACCGAGCATACTCTAGAAGATTATATTCCTTAGTGGGTCTGAAATCCCACAATGGTTTTTCCCTATTTGGATTTCCACGTTAAATCTGGTGTTATGAGTGTTATGATGATTATGTGTTCATAAGTTTGCATGTTTAGCAGTTTTTGGTTAAGTTGCTGAAGTATAAGTTACCGAGGTTGAATCTATTGATTTTATGGAAGTTTAAGTTTGTATGATTCACCCCCCCCATTCTCATCTTGTTAGCTATTGGCATCTGTACTTTACATTTAGTATCAAAACTAACAACAAAGGAAAGAAGGAGAAACCTTCCAAGATTGAATTCAAGAGGAAAGGAAAAATCATTGAGTCCCCTGTAGCTAACGTACCCAAGGTGAAATAAGTTTACAAGAAAAGGAAAAAAGAACAAGCAAAGAAATCAGTAGCTGCTAATGAAGAAGAAACTGAATCAGAAGGTGAGAAGAAAGCCTTAAGAGCTAGTGGTAAGAGATCAAAGGATGTTGGAACTTCCACTATTAAGACGGTAAAGAAACTAGTAACTAAGCTTATAGTTTTTGAAAAGATGTTTATGCATATTAAGGAATATGGAATTCTTAAGGGCTTGGATAAACTGTATGAGAAGTTTAGTGAGGATGAACAAAGGCATATAGAAGATACAATTTTTTTTGTGATGAATAAATATAGAAAATCCCTAATTGAATTGCAAGGGAAGATTCCAAATTCTTTGTATGAAAAGCTAGAGGCTAGATCGCAGGCAACCATAAAACAGGATAGAGAATTTATTGAGTACATTATTTAAATCTGCAACCTGAAGCTACAAGAGAGGAGATAAATGAAATTATTGTAAAGGCTAAATCATCTTTTAGATCCAGGAAAAGGTTGTCAAGACTGTTAATTGGAGAGACCCAATCAGTTCACATGGAAACTGAGATGATATTGAAGAAGCTACTGGGTTTGATTCCCGAGGAGGAAGAGCAACTGGAGAAGTTTGAGACAAGAGATATTGTGGACAATGTTGATATCAGTGATTTTACACCTGATGAAATTATAATGGGAGAACAACCGGTATATGATCAATCGATTAATACATAGACAAAGACAGTCATCATTACTGATGATGACACTGGTACTAATGATGTTGATGTAACTGATAATGTAAATGTCCATGTTGACGATGTACAAATTTCTAAACAATAACAGGAACATGAAGAGAAGAAAGATAAAGAAAACAAGAGCTCTGAAGAGCCACCTTTACATATAGAGACTGTTGATACTCATCTGCCACCGGTAATGACAGTGAAATGAATAAGGAAGAAGAAAAAACAAAGGATAAATCTAAAGAGAAGAAAGAGAAAGAAGAGAAGGAAATAGAGAAAACAAAACCTAAATTGACACCTCTATCATTTACTTCTAAGAAAATTACAGATGAAGATGATGATGATGCTATAAGCATCAAAGGACCACTAGACATGGACAATTTGAGCTCAACTAAGTTGATGGAGATTGCAACTTGATGAGGAGGCAACAAACCAGAATAAGGGAACCTTGATCCAGTCAATCTCTAAGGCATACAAACTCAACTAGTAATCCCTAGTTCCAAAGATCCTTACACAACACCAAGTCAAGCATTGGTTCAATGGCACCAAACAACACCTTGGAAAACCCCAAGGCTCCACTATGTCCACTTACAGACAACTAACACTTCACAATTTCTTGTGTGACTACCCACACCTTTGCATACAATGAGTGGGCTACTACTAGGCTTAAGGGTTTGAATGACCCACTTGACCAATTCAATACAAAGATCCTTGGAGGGGTGTTCTCACAACACCTTAACACAAATGAAATAGGATTTCATGGTTTAGACCCACCGGAACATCAATTTTGTCTCACTTGCCCACAACTGAAACCGGTTGCAATTAGGTCTCCATTTGAAGGAATTGGGTGATAACTTTTGACACCCTGAGGATATAAGCAAACAAATTATATTTTCAGATACCCTTTTGGGAGTTCTCAGCAATACCTTAGTTTCCAACAGTTCTTGATGCTTCAATTTTCTTTCCAAATCAACCAACATACATCCTTCAGTGTTTGGAGCCTTTAAAGATATCTCCCAAATAACCACAACCTCCTCCAATTGGTTTTCAAACTGACTGACCATTGGAGAAGCACGACTTACAAAAAGTGCAAAATTATCATGACAACAAATTAACAAAATGACAACTTTTACATAATTCAACCAACTTAGACTCTAGACTATCATAGGCTCCCAAAATGATTACATTTGATTTTAAAACATCAAAAATAACTCAAATAGACTTGTTCACTTGATCCCTCAGTTTAGACCATTGTGACCCTTATTGACTCAATTTGCTCTACCAAACCCTAGATGAGAATTTGACCCAAATATGGACGAACTTGTCACACTCCTAGGACATTGAATTACAAAAAGGACCCATAGGGTCTTATTACATTCCTTCTAGCTTATAGAAAATCATCTTGTTCTTGGTTCATGTCTTCATAGGTAGGTGCTCCTGCACCACAACTTCCATGCAATCCTGGACCAAGAAGAAGAGGATGAAAGAGAAACAGAAGGAGGCAAAAACAATAAAAAATGTTGTTGAGATTTTGTCAAGTCTCCTACCAGAGACTAATACTAATAACTTTGCCACTCCTATTGAAAAGCTTGAGCAACTTGTTTCTAATGTCCAAGAGCAAATGAAATCATTTGAACATGCAACTTATGTCAGTGTTGAGAAAGATTACAAGAAGAAGATAACAAAGCACTTAATGACTAAAATTGATAAAGGGAAAGTTGCTCTTACTGTCAATAAGGACTATTTAAAAGAGGCCCTTGAAACCAAAGGTAAAATCCTCTCAACTGTTTCTAAATTTTCATTGTTTTGTGCTGATTTGAAGAAGGAGGAGGAAGCTGAGAAAGAACTTGAAGTTCTTAGTGAGTCATTCAAGTCCCTTAATGACTCTACTATCAATTTTGGAAGGTCGGTTGTTGAACTTCAACATAAGCTGAAAGCTTATGAAAATGAATAGGTTAAGAGGATCAAATCACTCTAGAAATTACATACATAGTTGATACAGAAGGTGGAAATCTTGCAGAGAGCTTATAAAGAATCTGAAGCTATCCTTGGAACACCAAAGATGAGTACCATAGATGCCATGGAGGAGCTTGTTGGACAAATAAAGACACATGTGGAGATAACTGGAACTATTTTGGAGACATGGCACAATGAATTGAAACAATTAAAGTTTCATTTTAGTGATGCTTTTTCTAAAATTGAATTGTAACGACATTATAACTTTCATATCTATATATGCTATGCAATTTTTATGTAAATGTATTTATCTTTTCATGTATTTACTTTCCTTTGTCATTGTTGTCAAAGGGGGAGAATTAGTAGAGAGTAAAATTTTTGTAGTGGCATGTAACTACTAAGGGGGAGTATGTGTAGAGTCAACTTTTGTATTGCACACTTAGTTGACAAAATTTTTCCTAAGTATTGCCATCAATGACAAAGGGGGAGATTGTTGGCTTGATGATGATTTCTTGATGTAAAGAGTTGATTGATGACTTGTTTTATGTTGTCATTGATGGCAACTATGTTTTGATAGTCATCTAAGTCTATTATGCCAATTAGTAAAGCATAACTCGTAGAAAAGACAGTTTACCAGTGAACCGGCAAATAGGTCCTCAACCGGTAAACAAGAACTGAGTTGCATTCATGCAACCGGTATAGGTGATTGATGAAGAGTTGGATGATGTGGTTTTAAAGGAGTGATGAAGAAAGGTATTTGGTGTTATATTCATGACCGCATTAACAGATTCAATAGGATGATCGAGATTTGATGTATAGAGCAGGTTATCTGAAAGAACACTTAACCGGTAGTGATAAAGTCATTATGATTGGTAAACCGACACAGGTTTTGTCTTTTTTTTTATTTCTTATGTCAGTGGTCGACATAAGTAAGGCGTGTAATGTAAGAATGTCTAGATTCATTGAACCTAGGAAATTGTTCCAAGGTTGTAGCCAACTAAGAGATGTTTATAAAAAGTGTGATGAGGTATCAAGTCAGTGTGTGTATGTAGAGTGTGAGATCATTAGCGAAGGATGCGAATTTGATTGTGCGGTGATTAGTGAAGCTTTGTATTGATGTGTTGAATTTTTAAGGATCTGAAGTAGATCTTATTAGACATAGAGGTGTTACATGAAGATCATTTTACTGTTGTTTTCCTAATAGTTTGCAGTAGTAAAATCCCCTAACCGGGTAGGTCCTGATAGGCCTTAATTTGTAAGTCCCCTAATAGGGTAGCTCTATATAAGAGTCTTAAATCCTCTTGTGAAGTTAATCATAATAGTTCAAAGCTCCTAACAGGGCTCATCATATTAAATCCCTTAACTGGGTGACTCCTAACTAGATATGATCCTAATAGGGCATATTTTTAAGACCTTAACTGGTCAAGATTTCTAATATGAAGATAGTGAATCTTGTGGGTATTAACTACCATCGTGTTTTTTCCCTTTTGGGTTTCCATGTTTAAATCTTGTGTTATATGGAATTTATTTTATTGGGCATTAGCTTATGTGGCAATATTCCTCTTATGCTTGTTAAGTTTTAAGTTGTTTAAGTTGGTGATTAGATTCATATTGTTTTTGCTTGCACCGATTCACCCCTTAGTGCCTTATAAGTTTATCACTTTGATTTGAACCACATCATGCTTTGATTATCGGAAATCATGTTTATGATTTCTATTTTTTTTTCTTGTAGGGTTTAAGAACCGGTATTCAATTCTTATAACCGTTAATGATTTTGAGTTTGGCGGTGTATTACATTATGTTTGTAAGTTGGTGATGACATGGCTGAAACCACGTGAATGTTTGAATGATGTTTTGGCATGATCAAAGAGAGAATTTCTTGGGAATGTGTGAAGTGCTTAGCAGAATAAGCTTAAGGGTTTGAAGGTGTATCAGATCGAGGTGCGATGATCATTCAATGACTGATATTGTCTTAAAAATTATTATGATGATCCATGATGATCTTGTTAGGATTTCCACAGATATTGAGAGGGGGGGGGGCGAATCAGTATCTAACCGGTAATAAGATTTTCTTAATTTAAAACTTGTAGAGCATATTAATACCGTGTACCGGTAACCAGAAAGTAATGCAATAAACAAAGATAAAAACAACCACATGAAAAACACACCATAACACAAGGATTTAATGAGGAAACCCAGTGTGGGAAAAACCTCAGTGGGATTTGTGACCCACAATATTCACTTACTATCCAATAAGAGAATATTACTGCTACAAGAGGGGCCTGCACATGCAGGAAGGCCAATTGCCTAGAGCTCGCTACTTAAATACAAAATAGAAAGTCTCACTGACTTACAAAATGGATTATATAAATCTAGTGTCTTGTACTGCTTCAAAATAGCATCTATAATGCTAGGTCTAGTACCGGTTTCTCCTCTGCTTCTTACATAAACCCTTAACCTATAAATCACATAATAGGTCTGCCTTATTTCGCCTAAATACATTCCTCTTACTTACACAAAATGTTCTACAATGATCTCTCTTATATAAGAGTCATTTTACAACTTGCCAAGTTGGCTTACAATGATTTTACAAATAATAAACAAAATATATTACAACAAAAATCTTGTCGGCCTCATTGCCAGTATGCTTCCTTTCACTGCCGGTGCTAGTGATCTGAGTGCCGGTATGCTTCCTTTCACTGCCGGTGCCGGTGATCTGAGTGTCGGTGTAGAGTCTGATCTTGGGAGTGTCGGTGGAATGCCTTGTCGGTGTCATAGGATTGCAAGGTTGCCATCAATGACAAAACCTTCAATCACCTACAATGTCTCATTGGAGTGTGCATATGCCAACAATCTCCCCCTTTGGCATTGATGGCAACACTCATGAGAAAATTTCAAAAGTGTATCCAAAACTTGTAATCCAAAAATGTGTACCAAAAATATATGAGCTCCCCCTGAGTAGATAAGTCTTTTGCAAATTATTTTCTCATACTACTACTCCCCCTTTGGCATCAATGACAAAGGTTGTCAAGGTGTCAATAGAGTTGTAGTTTTTCTGTCTCAACCTTGTAACTAAGTGGTTACAATTTGAAAAAGATCCACCAAAACCAAATTTATGCTTTCCATAAATTTCTTACTATCTCTTATTGCTGCCTCTGTTCTTTGAACTGTACTGGTGAGGTGCTGCATATGCTCTGCGGATGTTTTCTGTCCTTGTACTAATGCCTCAGATATTTCCTTCCTTAAGGATGCTAGATAGTCCAGTCTGGGACTTATTCTTGATCTTAGATTCTTAGCCTTGTTTATTATTCTCTCCTTTTCTCTCTCTAGCTTCAATAACTCTTCCTCAAAACCTATTATCTTTTGCTCAAAAACTGATAATGTATCAGGTGAATTAACAAAATTGTTAGCAAGTTTATTAATTTCTTCTTGTATCTTGCTCATTTTCTTATCTATGTCAATTGTTAAAAAGTTTGTCTTGCAAGTATCTTTGTATAGAGTTTTAAATTCCTTCAATGAGTTGCATAGTTCCGGTAGAAGTGTGTCAAATTCCCTAGTACACTTCTTTATTTGATCCTCAAAGAATTTTTGTTTTTCAATTTCCAACCTGTCTTTGAATGTTTGTTCCTTTAATTGTTCAATTGTCACTATGTTGTCAGTAATATACTTCGACAATGTGTCAAGTTGACACAAAGAATCCTTATTATCTATGTTGCATTTTGGAGCTATCATCTTCAAAATTGGGATTGTGTCATCTATAGTTTTATAAGCTCGTGAACTACAATCAGTTATTTTCTTTAAAGAATCTAAAAGAACTTCAGTTACATTGGTTGATTTGTAACCTACAGATGAGGAACCAACATTTTGAATTCCGTTGGTGGAGGAAGTAACCATGCTTGTAGTGACCTCTGGTAGGTCAGTTTGTGTTTCCATTTCCTTAAGAAAGGGTTTTTGTTTCTCTCCTATTGTCGGTGGCACTGTTTCCACATGAACTTGTTCCTATTCTAGAGCTTGTTGCTCTGCTTGTCTCTCTATCTGAGTCTTTTTTTGTTTCCCTATGCTATCATCTTCCACTTTTCCTTCAGTATAATCAATGTTGTTGGTTGCCAGTGGCTCACTAGCCATGTCGGTCTTACTGGTTGTGTCTTTATCTACCACAATGTTGACCTTTTGAGTATCAACATCAACTGTATATAGTATCTCTGAATTAGGATTAGTATCCTCTTGTGATACATCCATACTGTTATCAACTGGTTGGTCTTCTATTGTTGTTACTGGTGGATTAATCAGAGGTGGGGATAAGTTATCTTTTATTTTGATACTAGGAGGTCCACCAACCTTTCCTTTACCCTTATCTTTGTCCTTTTGATAGACTTTGATAGGCTTGGGGTTCCTATACTCTTGTTGCTTTTCCTTTTCCATAAGGAATATATCCCATTCATTTTCTGTTTCTTTTGTTAGTTCATTTACTCTTCCTACCATTAGTGCAATATGACGGTGTGCAGTAGAGAATACTAATCGGTTGGCCTTTGCAATTAGATCATCTATTTCTTTTGGAGAGTTGACTGGGTAGACAACAAGTAATTTTTCAATTTTGATTTTCTTGTCAAGTTCTACAACAAATTGTCTTCTTGCTTCCAGTCTCTTGAATAATTCATCTGGTAGTTCATCTACAACTTGCATCATAAACTTCTTATAGATATCTAGGTGTAAAATGACACTGTTTTCAACTTGCTCTTTCTCATCTGCTGATAGTGTATCATATAATTTTTCTATGTTCTTGAGATTTCCTTCTTCTGTGATTTCATCCAACAGTCTGTCAATCGGAGAAATACTCTGTTGAGTCCTTTTCTTCTTAGGTGTTAGCTTTTTCTTTGGGGTGGTCTTCTTTACCAGAGACCTCACAGCTTGTTGTTTTTGTCTAGTTCTTCTAGGCGAGGGTGTGGATACTAGTGAAGGTTGTCTTTTCCTTACAACTCTTTTAAATTCAGCTGGATTGTCACTCTCTGAAGAAGTTGCTACCGGTGAGTTTTTGATTGTTGTGCCTATAACTCATCTTCAGTGATATCGGTTTGTTTAGGTACATCTTCTTTATAGCCTTAGCCTGCCTTGAACCTCTTCTCATAGTTGCTTCTACTTTCTTTACTCTCTTCTCAGATTGAATTTGGCTTTCAATGGTCTCAGCACTACCAAATACCTCTTCCTTAGGTTCATTTGGTGCTTCTAGAAGTGCTTTAGCATATGTTTCAATGATGTGGTCATCAGTCTCATAGCCCATTTCAGTAACCCAAATTGTTCTTGGGATGACTGCTTCCATCCAAATCTCATCCTTTTTAATCACAAAACATATATCATCTTTGTATTTGTTTACAATTTCCTGTGACGGTCTGACTCTTTTGTTCATTCTGGCCTTTAGTGCTTGAAAATACTCATTGATATTATTTTCTTTGTTTTCACCCATGTTGTTGAACAAGTCTGATAACTGTTTTCCTACCGGTATGTCAAATCCAAGGTTCTTGATACATATACCGGGCACCTATTTGGTTATGTGTAGCATTAAGCATACAAGTAAGTTACCAAATCTAAATGTTCCTTTCTTATCCTTCTCGTTCTTCCCTAAATTGTCAATCAATTCATCCTTTAGCCATTCACATACATCAATTTTCACATTTTCTTTTACCATATCATGTGCACTTTTAATACATAAATACTCATTGATATTATCTGTTTGCATGTGTTGCTTTGTATCCTAAAATCATGCTAACAAATCTCACATTTATGTCGATCACATCATTGACCCTTAAAGACCTTCTGTCGGATGTTGCACCAGTTAGGTTCATTACCAGGTCATTTGAGACCTTCTTTGTCTTGTTTGGTCTGCTGCTAGTGGAAGGTAACCCTGTTACAGCTTTCACAGCTTCCTTGGTAATTTTGTGGATTGAATCTAGCCAGAAAAATTCTCCATGTACCTTGCTCAACACTATCCTAATAACTTCCTTGGGGAATTCCGGAATGCTGAGGATCTCGGTGAATCCTCGGGTTTCAATAATTTGGTGTTCAGGTTTTACTTTACCGGAATCATCACAGATAACAGATTTGTACATGTTCTTGATTTCTTCATCTCCTAATTCTTCTATATGGCAATGGATATAAATTCTAGGGTCTTTTGCATAAACAACTCCTTTGGGAATTTGGGAAAAAGCACCTACATTGTCATCCTTTTTAGCTATCTCGGGAACTAGCTGAAATACGGGCCTAGGGCATTTGATTACCTCGACTACAGTAGGGTTTGCTATGAATTCAGGTACAGAAGAGGATGCCATGATTATAAATACCTTTTTCTACCTTTGGAAGGATTGATTGCTGAAGTGCTTTGCCTCTTTGCTCGAAATGCCTTAGCTCTGGAGATTTCATGCTCTTTGAATGTTTGAATGCTCAGTGAAGTAAAATGGAGCCAAAAACATTAATTTATAATGTCAATTTGCTAACTACCACATTTAATGCATGCCAGTTAAGTAATCACTTAACATAATTGCCGGTATAGAAGTAAATTCAACTTCTTACCATCAATCAAGGGAATAATAGCATATGTCTCATTGATTGCCAAACCCTCAAAGAAATTTTTTTCAATTTGATGAAGAGACTCCTGCTAATGGAGTGCTACTCTATTTTGCTAGTGGAGTGTTGCTTGGTTCTGCTGGTGGAGGAGTATTCCCAACACCATTCAGTTCTGATTTCCTGATCCATTGTTTTGAGAATTCCTGCTTAACTTCTTCAACTTTTTCTTTTCCTTTCAAATTAGGACCTTTGTTGTCTACTGATGAGGACTTACTTCTACAAAATTTAGCAATATGCCCAGTTTTGTTACATGCATAACAAGTCACATTATTTCTCTGAATAGCCTTTCCATAACCTATGCCAGTTTGTGTTCTGCATTGATTAGATAAATGTCCAAATCTTCCATAAACATAACATCTCACATTCATTCTGCAATTCTTAGAATTATGACCAACTTTGTTGCATTTTGAACATTAACCGGTGGGCGTGTTGATATTCTGATAATTTCTAGATCTACAATCATTTGCTCTATGACCATACTTATTACAGTTAAAGCATTTTCCATTAAATTTGTAAGTAGTAGGTTGTCTTACCAGTTTGCTATGATCCTGTGTGTTTGCAGTACCAAAGCTTTCACCAACTTCAAAGCCAATTCCACAAGTGTCACCTTTAGGTTTTTGATTCTTCAGCAAGTTACCAAGTTCTTCTGAGCTTTTCTTGAATTTCTCTTTATGTTGATTTGTAGTGTCTAGTTCTCTTTCTAAGAATTCTTTCTGCCTCATCAGTTCATTTGAGTCATTCTATGTGTGCATCAGATCCATCTTTAACAAATCATTTTCACAGCTGGGTCTTGTGTTTTCATTTATAGCATCACTTAGTCTTCTAGTCAAATCTTCTTCATTCTTCTTTCTATCTTCAATTTCTTTACAAAATCTCATAGTCATATCATGCATCTCATTCTTTGTTGTCATGTTCTCTTGTTTCAGCTTGTTTATCATATCATTAAGATTTTCTTTTTCATCATTCTCATTTTGCATCTTTTCACAAAGTTCTCTTCTCTTGTTTCTTGAAATAGTAATATTTTCTTGAAGTGCTTGAATAATATCTTGAGCAGCCTTTAGATTATCTTCAAGTTTGATATTTTTCAATTTTTCTGCATCATAGTTTGAGAGAGCTCCTTCAAGTTGCTTCATCAAGTTTTCCATCTCTACCGGTGTTAAGATCTTCCTCAATTTGTTAGGCTTCTGAAAATAGAGGACCAAGCTTTGATACCAATTGTTAGGATTCCCACAGATACTGAGAGGGGGGGGGGGGGTTGATTCAGTATCTAACCAGTAATAAGATTTTCTTAACTTAAAACATGTAGAGCATATTAATACTATGTACCGGTAAGCAGAAAGTAATGCAATAAACAAAGATAAAAACAACCACATGAAAAACACACCATAACACAAGGATTTAATGAGGAAACCCGACGTGGGAAAAACCTCGGTGGGATTTGTGACCTACAATATTCACTTACTAGCCAATAAGAGAATATTACTGCTACAAGAGGGGCCTGCACATGCAAGAAGGCCAATTGCCTAGAGCTTGCTGCTCAAATACAAAATAGGAAGTCTCACTGACTTACAAAATGGATTATATAAATCTAGTGTCTTGTACTTCTTCAAAATAACATCTATAATGCTAGATCCAGTACCGGTTTCTGCTCTGCTTCTTACATAAACCCTTAACCTATAATTCGCATAATAGGTCTGCCTTATTTCACCTAAATACATTCCTCTTACTTACACAAAATGTTCTACAATGATCTCTCTTATATAAGAGTCATTTTACAACTTGCCAAGTCGGCTTACAATGATTTTACAAATAATAAACAAAATATATTACAACAAAAATCCTGTCGGCTTTTGTGTCGGTATGCTTCCTTTCACTGTTGGTGCTGATGATCTGAGTGCCAGTGTAGAGTTTGATCTTGGGAGTGCCGGTGGAATGCCTTGCTGGTGTCATAGGATTGTAAGGTTGCCATCAATGAAAAAACCTTCAATCACCTACAATGTCTCATTGGAGTGTGCATATGCCAACAGATTTGTATTGTAAATTTATTTGAATTTTGATGTATCTATGATTTTTTAACCGACTAAGTTGTAAAGATTATTTAGGTCAGTAGAGTTGATCTTTGTTGTGTCGGTGATTTGAGAAAAGAGTGTGAAGTCGAACCAGTCTAGTGTATGTGCAAGAAGTGTAGCAAATTGGAGCTGAATTGGATCTGAATAAGCAAGCAGTTAGTGCTATTTCCAAATCATTCATCTGTTGTTCTCTAATAGTTGTAGCAGACAAAATCCCTTAACCGAGTAGGTTCTAACAAGCCTTAAATTGTAAATCCCTTAACCAGGTAGCTCAACATCTGAGTCTTAAATCCTCTTGTGACGTTGCTTCTAACACGACAAAGCTCCTAACAGGGATCATCATAGCAATCTCTTAACCAGGTGACTCCTAACAGGGTATGCTCCTAACAGGGCATCACTGTAAGCTCCTAACCGGGCTAGGCTCCTAATAGGGCACATTCTGAAAGAGTGCACAATTTTTGTGGGTACCAATTCCCACCGTGGTTTTTCCCTATTTGGGTTTCCATGTGAAAATTCTGGTGTTCATGTGGTGAATGTTTTGATGTGTTGTTTGATAGTTCTGATACTTAAAGATAAGTAGAGATGCCAATCTAAAAAGATGAGAGGGGGGGGGGGGGGTGAATCATACAAACTTAATCTTCCATAAAAACATCAGATTCAACCTCGGTAACATATGCTTCAGTAATATAACCAAAACTGCTAAACATGCAAACTCAAAAGCATATAACCATCATAATACTCATAACACTAGATTTAACGTGGAAAACCAAATAGGGAAAAACCATTGTGGGATTTCGGACCCACTAAGAAATATACTCTTCTAGAGTATGCTTGGTTAAAAGCAAATCTTGTTAAAGATTACAAACACATTGCTAGATGTGACCCGGTTAAGGGATTTCCCTCAGATCTGTTAGGATCTTCACCTTGTTAAAAGTGACCTTGTTAAAGGATTTCAAACACTCAATCAGAATGTCACCTTGCTAGAGGGTTTTACAAATAAGACTTTTAAGTCCACTCGGTTAAGAGATTTTTTGTCACTTCACAAAATAACAGTAATAAAAATCTATCTGCAACTTCACATCTAAAATGCTAAAGCAGATTCTTATTTGCTCAATACAATATAGGACTTATCTTGTCCATGTGTTGGGCTCTATACGCTGTTATTCAAACAGGTCTTCAAGCTTCTATGCTCGGTAATCACTACGTAGCATCCCTATGCATACACTTGCCTGCATACATTATTTATCAACAGTTCCTTATTTATAAACAATAGCTAACCGCTTAATCTCCTTGATCACATTTCCCTTGATCAATCATAGCCATCAGATCTTCAAACTTTGACCAGGTTCAATGTATCCTTCAATCTAAAAATGTTTTACCCCGCCTTGGAACTTGCATATATTTCTTGGAACTTGTGCTAGGGTATTGTGGTTCAATCTAAGTTGTAGATCTTCCTGTCAATTTTCCTTTGCCATAGATTCTTTAACAAACTTCATTCACGACACACCAATCATTTAATCATAGCCAGCTCATCAACTTCCTTCATTAAATAATGCATGTAATCATTTAATGCATTCTGTTATTACTCGGTTGCAACTTGATAAATACTAAAATTCACTCGGTAGACATTCTACCTTCATTAACCGATAGCGATAACCTTAGGGTTTACCGACTAGGTTCTTTGCTTGGTAACATAGTATAGTATTAACCTTACAATTAATAGCATATGTATGATATCAAAACAATCTAAACATCATGATCTCATCATTATCTAACTTGGTAATAGTTGCCCATTGAATAACTTATTCCTCACCTTATTCATCATATTCTTTCTGTGTCTTTTACCGACATCTTTATACTCATCAAATCATACTTCTCAAGATATGGCAACATCATACTGAATTAGAAAATCAATTTCTTGACATCAATGACAAAATAATAATATTAAGACAGTAAAACATCCTTAATTAGTTATATCCATAATCATCAACAACCTTCTCAATATCCTTATTGAAATGCCAACAATCTCTCCTTGCTTGTTATAATGCCAACAATCTCCCCCTTTGGCATTGATGGCAAAACCAATTGATTTGACCTAATTGATTCGGATTGCTGTGAGATTCTGAAATGCTGAAATGCTCTCCTTCTATCATCAGAATTCTCCCCCATACATTATTCTTCTCTTCTTTTCTCTTTAGTCTTGCTTTTTCCTCAGTCTTCTCCACCTTTGACAACAATGCCAAAAAGTAAAGAACTAAAACATAAGTTCTTCCTGTATGAAGTGATTTCTTGTTGTTATATATCAACTTAGTCTCGATCAGAGCATTTATGTCTTCAATTCCCGTTCCTTGTATTATTTCCTACACACCTTTAGAAAACCTCCTAAAGTGTGTAAATTAGCATCAACTCCTAAAAGATATTTTGTAGTCATCGAATTGATGCCTTCACCGAACTCAGTCAGTGAGTAGAAGATAGGGGTAGGACCCCTAACTTACTTCTGAGATACTCAAAAGTGTCCCTTGGTAGTGGCTTGGTGAAGATATCTTCTATTTGTTCCTTTGTGCTAACATACTCCAACACCACTTTCTTCTCTTGAGCTTTTTCTCTAAGATAATGATATTTGATAGAGATGTGCTTTGTCTTAGAGTGCATAAACGGATTCTTTGAAATGTTAATGGCACTAGTATTGTCACAGAATATAGTTACTGGCTTAGTAACTTTCTCATTTATACCTTCCAATGGTTGTTTAATCCATGCTATGTTGGTACAATTCAATGCTGCAGCAACGTATTCAACTTTTGTTGTTGACTATGAAACACATCCTTGTTTCTTGCTAAGCCAACTCACTAGTCTTTCTCCTAAAAAAGAAAGCTCCTCCACTTGTGCTTTTCCTGTCATCAATGTTGCCTGCCCAATCAACATCAGTATAAACTTTTAAATCAAAGTCATTTCCTTTCTGATATACTAAGCCATAATCCTCAGTGCCTTTCAAGTATCTAAAAATTCTCTTGATTGCTGTCATGCGTGTTTCCTTAGGATCTGCAGAGAATCTTGCAACTATACCTAGTGCATGTGCTATATCTGGCCTGCTGTGAACAACATATTGTAACTTTCCAATCATGGATCGGTAAAGTGTCTCATCAATAGATGCAGATTCATCATTCTTTGATAATTTGTAGTTGGTAGTCATAGGAGTACTTACTGGTTTTGAATCCTCCATTCCAAATTTCTTCAAGATTTCCTTTATGTACTTGGATTGAGTAATGAAAATCCCATCTTTCATTTGTAGTATCTGTAAACCTATAAAATACTTTATCTCACCGATTAATGACATCTCAATTTCTTTGCTCATTTCATGTCCAAAGTTCTTACATAGAGAGTCATTTCCACAAAATATAATGTCATCAACAAATATGGCTGAGATCAGTATTCCATTTTCATCATTCTTCATGTACATATTGATGTTTTCACTTGTTCTTATAAAACCAATCTTGATTAAATAAGAGTGCAATCTTTCATACCATGCTCTAGGTGTTTGTTTCAGACCATATAAAGCTTTGTTCAATTTACATACCTGATCTTTATTCTTGTCTTCAACAAATCCTTCAGGTTGTTCAATAAAAACTTCTTCCTCTAATATACCATTCAGAAATGCAGATTTGACATCCATTTGATATACCTTGAAATTCTTGTAAGCAGCATATGCCAACAATGTTCTTAGTCCTTCAAGTCTAGCCATAGGTGCAAAACTCTCACCATAATCAATTCCTTCTTCTTGGGCATAACCTTTGCAAACTAGTCTTGCTTTATTTCAAATGACCTCTCCTTTTTCATTCAGCTTGTTTCTGAAAATCCACTTTGTACCGATTACATTTTTGTCCTTCGGTCTTGGGATTAGTGTCCATGTGTCATTCTTCTTGATTTGGTCAATCTCTTTTGTCATCGCATTTATCCAATCTTCACTGTTAAATGCCTCTTTCACTATTCTCGGTTCAAATTCAGATATCAGACATGTGTTCTGTCTCAGTTTGTTCCTTGTCCTCACTAGATCATCCTTATCTCCTATAATCTGACTTGGTGCATGATGTCTTCTGACATACTTGGCTAATACAGGCTTGGTAGGCTCTGTATGATCTTCTTCATCACTTGGTAACTAAATATTCTCTTCATTTCCTTCTGCAGTTTTCTTGGTAGGACTTGTCGGTTAAACATAGACAAATTCATCATAATCTTCTAGTTCTTTGGAATTCCCTTCATCATTTCTTTCTACAAATTCATCAATTTTCACATTTGCACTTTCTACTATTTTGTTAGATGATTTGATTAGACATTTAAATGCTTTACTTCTAGAAGAATAACTAAGAAATGTTCCTTCTTCACTTTTCTGATCAAACTTGCCATTTCTATTGTCCTTGTGTACATAGCATCTACTTCCAAAGATTTTAAAATAACTCACATTAGGTTTCTTGTCATACCAAATTTCATAAGGTGTCTTCAAAGTACCTTTCTTCAGTTGTACTCGGTTTAGGGTGTAAACTGTCGTGCTTATTGCTTCTCTCCAAAATGTTTGTGGCACTTTCTTTTCAATCATCAGGGTTCTGGCACAATCCACAATAGATCTATTTCTTCTCTTAGCTATTCCATTTTGTTGTGGAGTTCTCAGTGCAGAGACTTGTCTTTTTATACCATGATCATTGCAGAATAAGTTGAACTCATCAGATGTGAACTCTCCTCCTCTATATGATCTAAGATATTTTAGTTGTCTTCCTGTCTCATTTTCAACTCTTGCCTTGTACCATTTAAACATTTGAAAAGCTTTTGATTTTTCTTTTAAAAACATTACTGACATCATCCTTGAGTAATCATCCACAAATAATATGAAATATTTATCACCATAATAACTTTGAACTTTCATAGGACCACAAAGATCAGTGTGCACAAGATCTAAAATTCCCTTAGAAGTGTAAGACTTACTTGTAAAGCTTGATCTTATCATTTTTCCCATCTGGCATCCTCGGTACATAGAATTCTCAGGTTTTTCAAGACTCGGTAGACCTCTTACTCGGTGCTTCTTTCTTATTTTGATCAGATTATCAAAATTTACATGACAAAACCTTTTATGCCATAACCAAGTATCATCTATCTTTGCGTCCACATACTTATTCTGAGTTGAGTCAAGGTGAAATGTGTTACCTTTTGTTTGTGTCCCAGTAGCAGCTAACTTTCCATTCTTGTCATGAACTTTGACAATTCCTTTCTGAAATTCTATTTGATATCCTGTACTGTTTAGCTATGCTACACTCAACAAATTTTATTTCAAACCTTCAACCCAATAAACATCATTGCATCTTGCATTATCAAGAAGTGTTATAGATCCTTTACCTTTTACCGAACATGGTGCATCATTACCAAATCTTACATAGCCTCCATCATAGTCTTCTAACATAACAAACTTGTGTTTATCACTTGTCATGTGATGTGAGCATCCACTATCTATGATCCAAGAATCATTAGTATTTATGTGAGATATAAGGGATTTTTCTTCATACCTTTCTTCATCTGATCCATCTTTGATAGCTACATAAACTACTTCCTCTGTATCAGTTTTATCTGATTTATCATCATTGGATTCCTCATCGACTATTACGCATGTCTTTCTATCTCTTCTTCTGAAGTCTCGGTGTCCTCTGTAATGATTATCTTTCTGTCTATCATCTTGGTAATCTCTCTTTTCAGTAGAATCTTTTTCAGGACAGTTAGAAGCCATATGTCCTATCTTATCACAATTGAAACATTTCAAAGGTAGTTTTCCTTTATACCTACCTTTACCTCTCGGTAACCTTTTGGCTAATAGTGCTTCAAACTCTTCTTGCTTTCTGATTTCCTCATATAGTTTGTGTACTTCCTCCATGTTCTTGCGAAATATTTCACTTGCTCCACTGTGATCTCCTTCAGAGTACTTATACTTTCTTTCATTGTAATCATTAGATTCATCAAGATGAAAAGAACTAAATGCAGATTCAACTTTATTTACCGATGACCCACTGTTATCAAAGTTACTTAACTCAAATGCATGTAGCTTACCAATAGTAGCATCTAAAGAAACTAGCATTTTAGGTATAGATCTCAATTCATTGATTGCAGAGACTCGGATTGCATAAGCTAGTAGAAGGGTTCTTAACAACTTACTTGTTATATCCTTTTCTTCAATAGTTCCACCTGCTCCTTTGATTTGATTGATAATCTCCTTTAGTCTTGTATTGTACTGGGTTATGTTCTTACCTTCATTCATCCTCATAGATTCAAGTTGTCCTCTTAGACTATCCACTTTTGCTCTTTGAACATGTTCATCTCCACCATACACAGATATGAGCTTGTCCCACATTGCCTTTGCATCATTGCAGCCTTCTAGATCATTAAACTCTGAATTGGTCAATGCAGAGGTTATTTCAATCATTGCTTGGATATGTTCTTGCTTTGCCTTTATCTCTTCCATTGTCAATGGATAGGTGCTTGGTGTATCGAAATCATTCTCTAGGTAATATACAACATATTCTCCAACTCCTGATAGGTGCAACTTCATCCTTTTCTGCCATGTAGAGAAACTTGACTTGTTCAGCTTCGGTGCATCCCTCTTATACATATTTGGATCTTTGCCTCAAGTACCTTAAAACTTTTCTTCCAGAGTGCAAAGCTCTGATACCAATTGATAGTTCTAATACTTAAAGATAAGTACAGATGCCAAGCTAATAAGATGAGAGGGGGGGGGCATGAATCATACAAACTTAATCTTCCATAAAAACATCAGATTCAACCTTGGTAACATAAGCTTCAATAATATAACCGAAACTGCTAAACATGCAAACTCAAAAGCATATAAACATCATAATACTCATAACACCAAATTTAACGTGGAAACTCAAATAGGGAAAAACCATTGTGGGATTTCGGAGCCACTAAGAAATATACTCTTCTAGAGTATGCTCGGTTAAAAGCAAATCCTGTTAAAGATTACAAACACATTGCTAGATGTGACCCGGTTAAGGGATTTCCCTCAGATCTATTAGGATCTTCACCATGTTAGAAGTGACCTTGTTAAAGGATTTCAAACACTCAATCAGAATGTCACCTTGCTAGAGGGTTTTACAAATAAGACTATTAAGTCCACTCGGTTAAGAGATTTTCTGTCACTTCACAAAATAACAGTAATAAAAATCTATCTGCAACTTCACATCTAAAATGCTAAAGTAGATTCTTATTTGCTCAATACAATTTAGGACTTATCTTGTCCATGTGCTGGGCTCTATACGTTGTTATTCAAACAGGTCTTCAAGCTTCTGTGCTCAATAATCACTATGTAGCATCCCTGTGCATACACTTGTCCACATACATTGTTTATCAACAGTTCCTTATTTATAAACAATAGCTAACCGCTTAATCTCCTTGATCACATTTCCCATGATCGATCATAGCCATCAGATCTTCAAACTTTGACCAGGTTCAATGTATCCTTTGATTTGAAAATGTTTTACCCCGCCTTGGAACTTGCATATATTTCTTGGAACTTGTGCTAGGGTATTGTGGCTCAATCTAAGCTGTAGATCTTCCTACCGATTTTCCTTTGCCATAGTTTCTTTAACAAACTTCATTCATGGCTTACCAATCATTTAATCATAGCCAGCTCATCAGCTTCCTTCATTAAATAATGAATGTAATCATTTAGTGCATTCTGTTATTACTCGGTTGCAACTCGGTAAATACTAAACTTTACTCAGTTGACATTCTGCCTTCATTAACCGATAGCGATAACCTTAGGGTTTACCGACTAGGTTCCTTAGGGTTTACCAACTAGGTTCTTTGCTCGGTAACATAGTATAGTATTAACCTTACAATTAATAGCATATGTATGATATCAAAACAATCTAAACATCATGATCTCATCATTGTCTTACTCGGTAATAGTTGCCCATTGAATAACTTATTCCTCACCTTATTCATCATATTCTTTCTGTGTCTTTTACCGACATCTTTATACTCATCAAATCATACTTCTTAAGATATGGCAACATCATACTGAATTTGAAAATCAATTTCTTGACATCAATGACAAAATAATAATATTAAGACAGTAAAACATCCTTAATTAGTTATATCCATAATCATCAACAACCTTCTCAATATCCTTATTGAAATGCCAACAATCTCTCCTTGCTTGTTATAATGCCAACATTGTTTTGATTTAATTTTAGTTTATGCATGTTGATGAACACTTAATGAGAAGTTATGATAAATTAGTTTAACAATTGTATATCAGTGATTACTAGTACTGGTAAATAGTTTATTACTGGTTTGTGATTGATTTGGTGAAGTTTTATCAGTTTAAGTTTAAGTTAGGAATTGTTGTTAATACTGATTCACCCCCCTCTCAGTATTAATTGGATCCTCTTAGATTAACAATTGGTATTAGAGCATTAGGTCATCTATGTGCAGAAGCTTAACAACTTGAGGAAAAGATCCTGAGAAAGATGATGAAGAAGGAGGGTCCCAAGTTTACCAAGGACAACCACTGATTATGGAGTGATTGGATAAAGATATATATCAAAGGAACGGGTTCTCAGTTTTGGCATCATGTGACAAACACATATGTGGCTCCTACTACCAATCTGTTGACACCTGATGAGCTTAAGGAGCAGTAAGAAAACATCTAGGCACTTGAAGCAATTTTAAGTACTTTGTCCGACTCTGAGTATATAGATGTTCATGGATTAGAGACTGCATTTGAAGTATGGGAGAAATTAGGTTTGATTTATGGAGGTGATGAACATGTACAAATGGATAAGGAAGAAAGTCTTAGAGGTAAATTTGATGATATGAGAATGGCTGATGGTGAGAATATAGCACAATATGGACAAAGGATTAAGGAAGTTGTAGGTAGTATTAAGAGTGCTGGAGGTAAAATTGGAGAAGATATTGTTGTTAGTAAGATGCTTAGAACTCTCTTACTGCAATATGCTATTAGGGTATCTGCAATACAAGAGTTGAGATCTGCTTCTAAAGATAACGTTACTATTGATTCCCTTATTGGTAAATTGACTGCATTTGAATTAAACAACTTTGATAATAGTATTTCTAAGCCATCTAAAACTACTTTTAAGGCTTTTGTAACCAGTACATCTATGAAGAAAGGAAAGGATATTTGTCATAATCATGATTGCAGGTCTAGTCATGGAGGTAGTAGAGGAGATGATGATGATGAAGATCATTTGATGGAACTTGAGGCACTATTGGCTAAAAGATTTCCTAGAGGCATTGGTAAGTACAAAGGTAAACTTCCTTTGAAGTATTTTTCCTGCAATAAGATTGGAAACATTTCTGCAAATTGTCCTAATGGTGATAAAAAGGAAAAGTTTAGGAAATTTAAAGGAAAAGGAAAGAAACATTTCTATGTTGCAGTGGATGAAGGTGTGACAGATGAGGAATTTGAGGAAAAGGACAATGAGGAAATTGTCTTTGTTGTTGTGAAGGAAGATTTGACTGATGAAAAAGATTTGGTATCGCACATGGATAACAGTGATGAATGGATAATAGATAGTGGTTGCTCACACCACATGACCGGTGATAGAAATAAGTTCATATCTCATGAATAATTTGATTGTGGTGTGGTAAGGTTTGGTAACAACTCACCCTACATGGTTAAAGGTAAAGGATCTATTTCATTGAATGGAAAAAGTAATGCAGATGATGTCTTTTGGGTAGATGGATTAAAACATAACTTACTAAGTGTTGAAAATTAAGTGATAAAGGATATCTCCTTGAATTTAAGAGTGGAGTGTGTAGGATCCTTGGAAGTAAAGGAGAATTGATTGCTATTGGGAAGCAAACTAGAGGTAATCTTTTTCATCTAAATACTAATGTGAATAGTTGTTTGGTGGATAAGATTGAAGACATCTGGTTATGGAACAAGAGGTTTTGTCATGTGAACTTTGACAATTTGATAAAGGTTAGAAAATCAAGTATTGTAAGAGGTATGCCCCAGCTTGTGAAACTGAACAATGTGTTGTGTAAGGACTATCGGATGGGTAAGATGACTTCTATATCTTTTAAGAGTAAAAATTTTTCTTCAGAGAATATCCTTGATTTAGTTCACATTGATCTATGTGGTCCTATGAGGACTAGAAGCTATTATGGTGATAAGTACTTTATGATTTCTTTTGAAGATTTTTTCAAAGATGATGTGGGTAACTTTTCTGAGAGAAAAGTTTGAGGCTTTTAGTAAATTCAAGGCATTTAAAGCTTTAGTTGAAAATGAAACCGGGAGGAGTTTGAAATGTCTGAGATCTGACCGGGGAGGTGAGTTCACTTTTGATGAGTTTGTGAAGTTTTGTGATGAACATGGAATTAAGAGGCAAATGTCAGCACCCAAAACTCCACAACAAAATGGAATTGATGAGAGAAGGAACATGCCAATTGTGGAAGCTGCTAGAACAATGTTGATACAAGGTGTAGTACCTAAGATGTTTTGGAGGGAAGTAGTTAGTACAACTGTTTATACTTTAAACTGGGTACTTGTCAAGAAAGGTAATGATAAAACACCTTATGAACTTTGGAATGGTAAGATTCCTAATGTCAGCTACTTTAAACTTTTTGGGAGTAAATTTTTTATTAAGAGAGATGATGTTACTAGAAAATTTGATGCTAAGTGTGATGAAGGGATATTTCTTGGACACTCTACCAAGAGTAAAGCATTCAAATGTTATAACAAGAGAATTAAGAAGATAGTTGAAAGTGTAAATGTCAAGGTTGATGAATTCTTTGAGAAATTTGATGAGACCAGCAGATCTGAGCCTGAAAATGATGAAAAAAACCTCGTGTTTATAGAACCAGAAGTGTAGAAGAATGATGAATAGAACAATGCATAAATAGGTGCTCAATCGGTAAATGAAGAAAATGATGAAGAAGATGATAAACATGACGCATAAGGCACAACACCAGAACTGGTAATACCAAGGTATGTTAGATTAAATCATTCAAAATACTAAATTATAGGAGATAAGAATGTTGGTGTACAGACTAGAAGGAAAATCAGAGCAAACTCTATCTGATTTCTACTATTGAGCCTAAAACAATAAGAGAAAAATTGAAGGATGATGATTGGATTAATGCTATGAATGAGGAATTGAATTAGATAGAGAAAAACAAGACCCGGACACTTGTTCCCAAACTGGAAGACAAGAATGTTATAGGTACAAAATGGGTTTTTAGAAACAAGTTAAATGGAGATGGCAAGGTTGTAAGGAATAAAGCAAGACTTGTATGCAAAGGATATGCACAAGAAGAAGGAGAAGACTATGGTGAAACCTTTTCACCAGTGGCAAGATTGGAAGGTGTAATAATGTTACTTGCCTTTGCTACTTTTAAAGGGTTTAAGGTATATCAGATGGACGTTAAATCAACTTTTTTTAATGGTATCCTGAAAGAAGTATATATAGAATAACCAGATGGATTTTCATTAAGTGAAGATGAAAATATGGTTTGCAAGTTACACAAGACACTATATGGTTTGAAGCAAGCACTGAGAGGATGGTTTGAAAGATTTCATACACATTTGATCAAGATAGGATTCCAGCATACCAGTGAGGATAGTAACATGTATTTAAAGACTGATGGAGACAGAATGTTGATAACAAAATTTTTTGTTGATGATATAATTTTTGGTGGTGGTGATGATTTATGTATGGCTTTTGCTGAGGAAATGAAGAAAGAATTTGAAATGTCTCTTATTGGTGAGATTAAATTTTTCATTGGGTTGCAAGTCCAGCAACTGGATGGTGGAATATTTATCTATCAGACTAAATATGTAAAAGGAGTATTAATTTTTTTTGGCATGGAAGATTGCAAACTAGTTGGTACTCCAATGGTGACAAGTTGTAAATTGTCTAAACAGGATGATTCACCCTTTGTAGATGAAAAGGAATATAGGTCCATGATTGGTAAGTTCCATTATGTTGTTCACAGTAGACCAAATATTGCACATGTTGTTGGATTGGTTGCTAGATTTCAGAAAGATCCCAAGGAGACTCACTTGGTAGCAGTGAAAAGGATATTCAGATATTTGAAAGGCACAATGGATTATGGTTTATGGTGTCCTTATAAAGATGACTTTTCTTTGAAAGTGTTTACTGATGCAAATTGGGCAGACAATGTTGATGACCGGAAAAGCACTACTAGTGTATCTTTTCTTCTTGGAGGTAGATTTGTTGCTTGGACAAGTAAAAAGAAAAACATGTGTATCACAGTTAACAACTTAAGCAAAATATATTGCAACATCTATGAATTGTACACAAGCAATCTGGATGAGACATATGTTGGAAGGCTTTAAGCAAGATATGTCTGAACCGGTGATTATTTATTGTGACAATACTAGTGCTATTAATATTTCAAAAATCTTGTGTTACATGCAAGGACAAAGCATATAGAACTGAAATATCACTTTATGAGGGAGAGAGTACAAGAGAAGCAAGTCAGAATGGAATATGTGACAAGCAAAGAGCAGTTAGCAGACATCTTCACTAAACCTTTGCCAAAAGATCAGAGGTAAATTAGGGGTCAGACCCCTACATAAGATCAACTAAGATGCATGAGATGCATCAATCTAGTGGGGTTAATGAATATTTTTCACTATGGATTGATGAAATGTTGGCTACTCCATAGGGGGAGCAACTTAGATGAAATTGTTAGAGATGTTGGAGACAACAACAACATGAATGAATATCAAAGATGCATTTGCACCTTTGGCATTGCTGTCAATGGGGGAGAAGAATTGTAAAAGAACGGGGGAGAATTAATATGATCCGAAGGAGAAGAATTAGAGCAGGTGAAGAAGTGCAACTGACAAATGAAGTGCAATAGAAGAAGAGCAAGTGAAGGTAGCATAGAAGTTCATAGTTGATAGCTGAATATGTTGGTGTTGCCATCAATGCCAAAGGGGGGGATTGTTGCCATGATTGGCATAACTGATGCTGATGGAGAATGTTGATGAACCGGTAAAGGATTGTTGGTAATGATATAGGGATGAAGAGATTGAGATTATTGGCTTAATGACTTTTGTAGACACCTAAAAATGTCTCATTGATCATGTACTAATTATTCCTCTAATTGATTAAATAATTCTTTAATTATTTAATTAAGTTAATTAATCATATTTTTCTAATTTCATATTTCCTCATCATCTTACTAATTATTCTATTTCCTATTCTATCATCATTTAATCATTTTAACCATTTTCTAATGTTAATTAAGTATTTGTTATTTAATTCATTATGTTTAATTTCCCGATTTAAATAATCTTCATTATATAAATAAATTAATTTTCAAATTTCCATCTCCAATCATCTAATCATTGAACTCTCTTCTAAATATCAATTAAATATTTATTATTTAATTAATTGTAATTTTAATCCTTGAAATTAAATAATCTTTATTATTTAATTAAATTCCATTTCTACATAATTAAATAGTTTCTTTAAATTATTTAATTAACTAATTAATTCTTTCATGTCCAAATCCCCAAATCCTAATTTCATTTAATTTCATATTCTTCTAATTTCTTCCAAATTCAATTACATGTGCATGATTTCAAAAACCAAATTGAAAATCAAAGTTAAGTTCTAAATATATTCAAATACTAATTTGAATTAAATAAATTCACTTATTTGAATAAATATCATGCAAAGATTAAATTAAAAATCTAAATCTAAATGCAAGCACATGCTAAATTAATTAATTAAATAATTTATCTCTTCAACTTCTATTTCCATCTTTGAGTTAGCTTTTTCTAAATTAAGCTTTTTGTGTCATCCTCTTTATTTCCTCCAATCATTCTTTTTCTTCCTTCAATCAACTTTTTCTCAATCAGTTTACTCAATTAATCTATTCCATCTATTGAGTTCCACTTATACAATCAGCAGTTCAACTAGCAATTTTCATGTGAGCTCACCTGAGTTCCACCTCTTGATCAATCTGTTCCACCTCTCAATCAATCTTCTCCAATTATCTATAAATTGAGCATCCAATCTCCATTTTCAATAATCACGAACTTCGAATATTTGTGTCACTTGTAGGTTACCAGCGCAATATTTGAGAGCCATCATACCACAGAAAGGAGAAGAGCGATGGAAGTAATATGCAGTCACGGAATAGGGAGTTTTGATTTGATTTGATGATTTATAATTCCTATTTCTTAATTGTGTTATTTCATTGTATTGTTTGTTAAATTCTGATTAGGATATGGATTCATGATTTCCCTTGTTTCTAATTGATTATTACTTGTTTTAAAGATGAATTTTACATGCATACATTTTGGTGAACCCGACATGAACTAACAACAATTTAACCCTCTTTATTTTTTTGTGTGATTTTTGCAGATTGTGGGGATTTTTCATTTTTTTTTGTAGGTTGCACGAATTTTGAGAAAAGATTTTTCATCATGCAATCAAGCATTTATCCTCACGCAATCACATAGACAAGATCACACATTCGTTCTAATAGGGTCACACAATCGCCCTGTCCAGATCCCGCAATCGCTCTTTCTGCATCACGCATTCACAGGAACCTTTGTTGTTTAATTCTTTCTTCTGTCTGTTATTTGTTCTATTTAATTCTGTCTTAAATTGGGTTAATCTGGGATCTAATTGCTTTTATTTTATGATTTTATTATAACAGTTTATGGCAAGAAAAGTACAGTTCAAGATTTCAGGTGCAAGGAGGACAAAGCAACAAAGGAGAGAAGCCAAATGCTATCAAAAGGTGCTCCAGGCAGAAAAATTGATATAGGATTCAGAAGAGAAACTGATCTTAGATAGATACAATAGCCTAGTTCTTTCTTATACAGTTAAATATGATCTAATCAATATTGAATGGATGATGAGAGATTTGGCTAGGGCTTCACCATTGGTTTTGTAGGTTCCTGATCGGGTTTAGTTTCCTTTTTTTTATTTTTTATTTTTTAACTTTTATTGTTGTCTGCCTTTTGTCATGCAATCACCCTATTATTGCTACACAATCGATCAGTCTTCATAACGCATTCGGTCTATCAGATTTATGCATTCGCTCTGTCAGGTTCGCGCATTCGGTCTATAAGTATCATGTAATCGCACAGGTATAATTACGCATTCGCCTCTGTCAAATTTTGAATTTATGTTTTATGTTAGTTTGGCTTTACTACTAATCTTCTGTTTATAGTCTGTGGTGGATTTGCAGAGAGGATTAGATTAGTATTTTTGCATGCACACTTTACACTTCATTTTTGGTGCTTAAAATCAACAACAGTTAAAATTGACATGCATGGATAATCTCACACTTCGTTGTTGGTGCTTAAAATGAACATGGGCTAAAATTGACATGCATGGATAATCTCACACTTCGTTGTTGGTGCTTAAAATGAACATGGGCTAAAATTGAAATGCATGTATCTCACACTTGGTTTTTGGTGCTTAAAATCAACAAATGGTTAAAATTGACATGTATGCCTTCATATTTCGGTTTGGTGTTTAAAATAGACATGAACATGCGTATTTAACACCTAAATTTGGGCTATAAAATGAACGTGAATCAGGTTGCATTAGATTAAATCATTTGTCTTTTTCTTAAGGTAAATAATTTTTATTATGTCTGGGGTGGACCTACTGTTGCACTAACTGACTTTCCACCCGCCTTTGGGGTCTTGGGAGAAAGAAGGAAGGTGACAACGACATCCAAATTTTCTTTTATTCTATGTAGTGAGCAGTATCTTTGACTGGGGATTTCATCAACCCATAGAGGTACTCCGAATTGGGATGCATTGGGGATATCATCTCTCCCAGCGTACTCTCGAGCAGGTTTTTTGAGCTGCTATATAAATATATTGGTCAGGCAGCTAGAGTGTTGAGTGAATTCGATGTATGTGGGGGCCTTCCATGCACCGATAAGCTCAACTAAAGACTTAAGTGGCTTTCTCTAAGAATCCGTCATTGGATCGGGACCCCTCAAAACCTAATACTAAGAACTAATTTAGTTGCCAAAAATCCTTCATTCAGTGGTTCCAGGAGTGCGGATCATACCCCATAGATAGCCTGCATGTACCTTACACTATGATATAGGAATCCCTCAACTATAAGATCCTTGGATCTTTGGGGTAAGAGAGACTGGCATGCCCGAGAAGTGTGTGCCGTGGAGTGGAGCTAGTGCTGCCAAACTCTCTATATGTTCATTTTGTCTCGGTATTTCATAAGGGACTCATTGAATGGTGTCCACTATCCAGCCTAAGATTTTATTCTGTGTTTTTTATGTATTGTTGTGCTAGACCAGTATTGAGTTAGTCCCTTGTGCTATTTCAGGCCCTATCCCACGTATCTCCAAATTTTCTAAGATTGTATGAAAATTGAGTCAGTTAGTTATACATACCTACTAGCCACTGTTCTAAGATTTGGAAAACTACAAAACATTGTCCCATACATGAATTTAGAGAAAACAAAGTCCATTTTGAAATCAAAAATCAAAAATCCTTACATACTTGTGACCCTAGGTAGTCTTTTACATAGTCCTTGCATAGTCCCACTTACGTCCTCATTATCATCCTACATCTTTCACATAGTCCCACTTATGTCCTCATTATCATCCTACGTCTTTTGCATAGTCCCACTCACATCCTCATTATTGTCCTACGTCTTTTGCATAGTCTCGCTTACATCGTCATTGTCGTCCCCAATCTTTTGCATTATCACCCATATTAGTTACATAGTCCTATATTATCATATACGTCTTCATCTAGACCTCATATATGTCTAAGTCTATTGTCAGTTATAGGTTCATAGCATGTGCCTTCATGGGTCTCTCAGGTGATGATTTTCTCCCCTTTGAGCAACCTAATCTAGTTCCAAATGGCTGTCAACGAGAAATCATTGATGGTCTAGATAACTTAGCTTGGGATTTAAGAAGAAGCACACCTCAATATATAGGAGTCATACATGAGATAAACATTGAGTCTAGGATTTTTCGTATAATTGATAGAGAGGTTGAGGATGAACAACTTCATCAACAAATAGAAAGACTTGCATTAGAGAAATTTAGAAATGCTCAAAAGGTCTCACGTCAAAATCCTCAATAGAGAGTCTAGTATAGCCTTGCATATCTCATATTTACGTCTACAATTTAGTGTTAAGTCATCGTCTTGCATAGAATCACCCTCATATAAGTAATTTTAGATGCCCGTCATAAGGTCATAGAAAATGAAAGGAATAATGGACCTGAACAACACACAGTTTGTAAACCCTACTTGGAATTTGGACATGTCAATAGATCAACACTCAGGTACATAGACAATGTCCACCCTAAACGAATTACAATAGTATTTGACAAAGGAATAAATTGAATCCACACAACAAGACCCACATGTCCTCATGATCCTAGATGTACTTATACATAGCAATAGGGACAAGTATCTTTTGTTGTTAATACAAAATGGGTTAAAACTACCTAAGGATTTTGATGTCACAAAGATTTTACCACTAGGAAAAACTTTAGGTCAAGATAACAATCAAACACCACCCTTGACACAAATACAAGCAATGACCTCTAGTTTTCCTCAAAACGTACCTATCCAAACAAATGTCAACACAAATTCAAACTTTCAAACAAGTGTGTCATCCTCGGTGATCAATGCTAGTATACCATCACAAAGCATACCAATAATATCAAGTGTCTTAACACCTATTCAGACACAAGCAACAAGTGCAACCCAACCTCCAGTTTCCTATTCTATGGGATCCACATATAGTTATCAAAATGCAAATCTAGGTCTTGCCAATACAACAAGTACAACTCAACCAAACATGGGTTCGCATATTATCTATTTTATAGTACCTAGTGGAATGCACAACACACAAGGTTATAATCTTGGTACCTTCTAAAAACCCCCTAGTTATGCAACCACAAATCCTTTTGTGGGACATACACAAACACAAGGTATACCTTTGACATAAATAGATATTCTGACACAACAAATACAAAATTTACAACAACAAATGGTGACCATGCAAACTGGTAACGATAAAAAGAGCTACACAATGCAGGACTTACGTCCTTATCCATTCGATCACACATTATACATGCCGCCTTTTCCACAACATTTTGAAACACCCAAATTTGATAGATATTGAGGGAAGGGTGATCCTAGAGATTATATCAGAGAATTTTTTACGTCATGTATAGAGGTTGCCTCAAATTATACTTATCTAATGAGATTATTTCCTCAAAGTCTAGGAGGTTCAGCTTTAGAGTGGTTTTCACATTTACCACCAACCATCACATCATGGGGAGAATTAGCTAAACAATTTATTGCAAACTTCTCACACAACATTGACACCTCAGTTACTTTGATGAACTTGTGTGCCGCTAAACAATACGAGAATGAAACATTTGCATCCTTCATACAATGATAAAGGGCTCTCTATAGGAGGTGCAAAACACTTATCCTAGAAACAGAGCAAGTGGATGTGTTCACAGAAATTTTGATTCCTAAGATTAAATATCCGATACAAATGCAATGTTTAACCACATTCAAACAAATCATGGAAAAGGCGCTCAAATGTGAGAAATGACTAGTAGAACAAGGTCTTATTAAGTATGGCAATACCAACAACAATGACAAATCTAAGTTTTGGTTGAAAAACAAAAATGTGACCAATGATGGTATTGTAGATGCCGGAACGATAAACAAAACTCAACCAGTTTTATCTTTGGGAATGAGTTAGTCATCTAATCCACATATAGGGAATAACACAACCTCAACAAATGTAAACGCTACACAAAACATGAACACAAGATACCCTAGGGTAAATGCTCCAAGAAGAAATTACACACCTCTAGGAGAACCCATTGAGTCAACACTCAAAAAGTTAACATAGACAAACATGATCATTTTACCTCCTAAAGTAAGAGTGTATGAACCAGGTCCTTTCAAACCCACATGGTGGAATGATAATGATTTTTGTGATTATCATTGGACTAAAGGTCACAAAATAGCAAGTTGCTGCAAATTGAAAAACTTGGTCCAAGATATGATAGACCAAGGGGACATTACAATTGATATCGATAAAACCTCAGCAAACACAAATCATATGATTTTTAAGGATCCTTTTGTTAAGCATGACAAAGGGAAAGCTACCACATCAGGTACCCAAAACAATATAGCTAACTACACAAAGGTCTCATAGGATTACACTATTCTTGCCATTAGCTCAGAAAATATAGCAAACAATGATTCACAAGAAACACTCAACCAAGATGACCTCCGTCAAGACATTCACATAGATGATAACCAAATTTGCATGATATCCGAAGAACCAAAGTACGATGATGATAGAAATCTTTGTCTCAGAGACTGGGGGCATGATCAACCATCTCACTCAGGTTGGTTTGAAGATGAACTCATAGAACACATTATGGATGTCAAACATACACATAAAGACTATGAAGAAGGATTTAACATAAATACTGATGAAATGGCCTATGATACAGACAAACCTTGTAAGTCATATGTGATGCTCTGCAAAAAGGATTAGAAAATCTGTCTAATGGCAACACACACAAGAGCACAAGAAACAAACATTAGTGTTAGCAACAAAAGATTATCCTAAACAGGCATATCAAGAGAGATATTAAGCATGAAATAGAAAGCATACAAACATAGAATAGATAAACTATACTCCTCCAAATGCTAATCAAGATGCTCATAGTTGCTCCTCCCTTGTTCCTCTCCTCTCCAAGTTCCACATGAGTGTAGCTCTCAGTTTTTAGCACTAGCCATGGATGCCATATGGAGATTCAAGATGGTTGAAAATGATAAACAAATGCTATGCAAGTGTAGATAGTGATGCTATGAAAAAGCTCTATGCTAATACTAGTATAACAACAATATTTTAATTCTTCCTTATTTGCTTGAGGAGAAGGGTTCTATTTATAGAAGAAATAGGGAAATGAAGGGTTAAGATTGAGCAATCTTAACAAGGGTTAGGATTGAAAGATATTCAATCCATGTGAGACTTTCAACCCAATCCCATGTTGACAAGTGTCACCATGAGGAGGCTTGAGAGGAGAGATAAGGAGCATTAAATGCTTGAGGGGACATGATGGTTACCCTAGGGGGTTGGTTTAGGGTTAGATTAATGGATATTCCTTTTATCCAAGGGATAAATGAATGTGCAAGGGTTGAATGGCTACCTTAGTCAAAGAAATAAATGCTTTGAAGAGACCCATGAGTCAAAAGGATGGTTAAGTTAGAGGAAAGTCTCTGACCAAAGGTAAAAGGTGAGTTAACCATAAATGGTTATGTAAGAGCCTTTAATGGTTTGGAAGACTTTAGAGGTTAACCATTTGAAGACACAAAGCCTTAAATGTCTTTCAAAAACTTTGAGGGCTTTGAGAAGTGACTCCAAGTTGCTTAGGAATGTGACAATATTTAGGGGATGGATTAGGCTAATTAGAAGGAGTTAGAAGAATCTAGAAGAGATTTAGACATGCAAGTGGATTTTGTAGGAGAATGCAAGTGGGAGGAATTTTGGGATTTTCAATTAAAATAAAACTATTTATTTCAATTAAATGGTATAATTTGCATTTCAAATAAATATTAATTTATTTAAATGAGAAAAAGGAAGATAAAGCATTAAATGCTTGAAGACTTTAAGGGAAACCTTTAAAGGCTTAAGAAGACTCTAGAAGGAAGCCATTAAGTTTGAAGACTTTAAGGGAAACCATTAAAGTCTTAAGAAGACTTTAAGGGAAGCCATTAAGTTTGAAGACTTTAATGGAAACCATTAAAGGTTTCAAGTGGGTGAGGATAAATAGGATTTTAAATAAATAATTTATTTAAAATAGTTGTGCAACTTGCATTTGTAGGAAAATGCAAGTGGGTGGAGGATAAAGGTGATTTAAATAAATGTTAATTTATTTAAATGTGAGAGATGGGATTTTGGGGGTTTTAAATAAATATTAATTTATTTAAATGTGAGAGAAGATTTAATTAAACAAGTATGATTTATTTATTTAATTAATGGTCTGAATTTGGTTAAGTGAATTAAATCAAATAAATTGAATAATTTATTTAATTAATAGGAGAAGAGGGTTAAGATGAATTAATTAAATATTAATTTAATTAATTATTGATTGATGGTTAAATAATCAAATAAATACTAAATATTCATTTAATTAAGTGGACAGATTTATGTGGCTACAATATGATACAATTGCTACAATCACCATAACTCCCAGAGATAGAGATTGTGCAGTAGTTACTCGCAGATCAAAGGTAACTTTACAAGGAATACAACAAAATCAACCCCCAGTAGTAGGGACTTACAATGTTGTTGAGCAACTTAAGAAAACTCTGGCACATATATCATTATTCAAACTATTATGTATTTCACCAGCTCATAGAGCTATACTGGACAAAGCACTTCAAGATTCAGTAGTGGACAGAGATATAGATGAAAATGCCTTCCAGTCTATGGTGAGAAATCTCACACAAGGCACACGTATTGCATTCACAGAACAAGATATTCCTAGTGATAGACTGCTTCATAATGACCCTCTACATCTGGAAGCTTACATTCATAAGAGAAGAATCAGAAGAGTACTCATAGATGGAGGAGCCGGTCTTAACATTTGCACTTTAAAGATGGTCAAAGCACTAGGATATTCTAAACTTCACATTGATTCTTCCAAGAGGATAAATATCAAGGCTTACAATGATGAAGAACGTCCATCAAAAGGCATTGTAACATTACCTGTACAAGTAGGACCCATAACGACAGAGGTCGCTTTTCAAGTCTTGGACAGAGAGCTAGGATATAACATGTTATTGGGTTGCCCATGGATCCACACAATGCAAGAGTATCATCCACGTTCCATCAATGTGTCAAATTCCCATACAATGGTATTGAAATCACCATAAAGGGTGATCCAAACCCATTCCAATATTGCAATTACCTGAAAGACAATGTGGATAATCAGGTACCTATCAATCAGGCTACACCTCCCACTACACAATTGGAAACATTAAAGATCACATAAACAAAAAAGGATATGCCTTCAACATCCTCCTTAGAAATAAAAGATATGGGTTGTGGAGAGTACTCTATTGCAAATACTTTAAGTGGGTAACAATTGTCTCATTCTCCTAAGTCCTTTGGGAAACCTCAAAACATAATGCAAAAAAAGGACAAAGGAAAAGAAATTGTTAGACATACAAACTCACGCTCTTTCATTAGATGGGGTGACTTACAAGAAGAATCCTTGAACGAAGATGTTAACCATTGGATATATAGGGAAGAAGATCATATGATAATACCCAGAATACACACAGATCAGTATGGCAATGGATTCAAAATACTCCAAAGACATGGATATGATGGTATCACAGGCCTTGGGTTATAGAAACAAGGAAGGCTAGAACCTATTGTTCCTAATGATAATCTAGGGAATCAAGGATTGGGATATAAGCATGTACAACATATCACAGAAGCAAGACAACATACCCTTGATATTCTAAATCGAACAAGCAAACCGTCAGACTACATATCACAAAGGAATTTGTCCACACAGGCACTCCCATCTTCATCTCAAACAAGTAATCAGGTACCTACATCACCTAGTGCATAATCAGATGGAGAAGACATGAGACAACTCCTGTAAGAACCTACCACTGAGTTATAAAATGATGTAGTTGTTGACACAACAGTACAGGCTAATGTGGCAATAGATGTAGGTTTGCCATGACCACCCAAATCCCACCAATGGTTATTGTCACTACTTCTACCACGAGAAGCAACTCAAGCTCAACCTAATGAAACATATGAAGAAAGATTGCAAAGGCTTATACCAGGCTTAAGAGGGTTAACTATTGTCCAAAGAAGACCAGTAAATATACAACAGAATCAAAGGCAGGAACAAGAAGAAATAAGTGATGATAGCTCATATGATGAAACATATATTGAAAGTGAGATAGACTCTCATGACTACGAATTTTTATCACTCCATGATTCTAGTCCACCAGAAAGTGTAATATTAATAAATCAAATAAAGTTTATACATGATGAAGATACACAAAGTCAGTCAAACAATCAAGTCTTCATGTTATCAGAATCTAATAAATAAGGGAATAATGATTTACCCCTAGTGCATGCACACTTGATTGATTGGGGGCAAGAAGGAAAACCAACGCTAGATTGGTTTGAAAATGATGAAGCAATTTTAGAATTTCTAGGAGTCAGAGAGGGATTTCCACAAGGTGATCATAAAGCGGGATTTGTTATAGACTTGAATAGAACGACGTACTTTGGAGAAGAAAGTACTTATGTAATAGAAGATAAGAATCAAACTACCCATAATGACAAGAGTGACTTGGGTAATCTTCCTATGGAAAGAGAAAGGTCAGCGTTACTTACAAAGGAAACATAAGATGTAAAGATAGCAGAAGGGGAGGTTGTACATAACGTCCATCTGGAAAAATCACTAAGGAAAGAAGAAAAAGACAAATTCATTCATTTTTCCAAGCAAAAACCTATCAACTTTGCTTGGTCCTATTTAGACATGCCAGGTTTAGACTCCAAATTAGTGTTGCATCACTTACCTTTGATATTGGGAGTTAAACCTTACAAGCAAAAATTGAGAAAAATGCATCCAAGTATCACATTACTAGTTAAAATAGAAGTACAAAAGTTGCTGGATGTAGGTTTAATTAGACCTATTGACTATATGGAATGGATATCCAACCTAGTACCTGTGACTAAGCCCACAGGAGGCATAAGAATATGTATTGATTTTCGGGATCTAAATAAAGCTTGTCCTAAGGATGACTTCCCACTACCTAATATCGATATTATAGTTGACCTAACAATTGGAAATGAGATGCTATCCTTAATGGATGATTTTTTAGGATACAACCAGATTAAAATTGCACCAGAAGATCAACATAAAATGACCTTTACATGCCCATGGGGAACATACTGCTGGAATGTGATGCCATTTGGTCTCAAAAATGCCAGAGAAACATACCAAAGAGCCATGACAACATTGTTTCATGACATGATCCACAACATAATGGAAGATTACATGGATGACATATTTGCTAAATCACAAATAAGAGAAAGTCACCTTGCAGTTCTTACACAAATATTTGATTAGTCAGAACAATATAATGTCAGATTAAACCCAAAGAAGTGTGTGTTTGGCATAACAATGGGTAAAATGTTAAGATTTATAGTGTCAAACAGAGGAATTGAAATAGACCCTGCCAAGGTCAAGGCAATCATTGATATGCAACCTCCATCTATACTTAAACAACTTAGAGGGTTACAAGGAAGACTGCAATCCATAAGGAGATTCATAGCATAGTTGGCAGATAAGTGTCACCCACTCTAGCATTTACTAAGGAAAGGAGTTACTTTTAAATGGACAAAACAATGCCAAGAAGCTTTCCAAGCTCTGAAAGACTATCTTTTGAACACACCAGTGTTAATGTCTCCTACTCTAGGAAAACGTCTATTGTTATACATATCCGCAACAAACTCAGCTCTAGGATCTCTATTGGCACAACATGACCAAAATGGAAAAGAAAGAGCCACTTATTATATAAGTAGGACTCTGATCAGCTATGAGCTTAATTATACCCCCATAGAGCGAACATGCTTAGCAGTAATCTTTGCATCCCAAAAGCTCGGACATTACATGTTGAGTCATAAGGTATAACTCATTGCACGCTTTGACCCACTCAAGTACCTATTGAGCAGAGCAACATTGACCGAGTGATTGGCTAAGTGGGTTATGATCCTGAGCGAGTTTGATATAGAATACATAGATAGAAAAGCCATCAAAGGAAAATTTATAGTAGTTCAATTAGCAGAGGCTCCTATATAGGACAGTCACCCGTTGCTGATAGACTTTCCAGACGAATCCGTGTTTACCTTAACTGCCTCAGTAATGTGGAAGTTATACTTTGATGGGTCATATACAAGTCATGGATCTGGAGCAGGGATTCTCTCCATTACTCCTCAAGGGGATGTTATACCTAAGTCATTTAGGATCAATTTCCAATGCACCAACAATATGGCTGAATATGAAGCTCTCCTCATAGGGCTTCGCACAACTGTACAATGGAAAATACAAGAGTTACAGGTCTATGGTAATTCACAGTTGATTGTAAACCAGGTCAATGATGATTACAACACGAAGGATGACAAACTCATTCCTTATAAGAAGTTGGTCGAAGATTGCAAGGACCACTTCAATAAAATTACTTTCGAACAGATCTCAGGGATACAAAACAAGGCTACAGATGCAATGGCAACCATAGGATCTCTTCTCAATATGCTTGCTAACGAAACTTAGTTCGAGTTCATCATAGAACAGTTGATGCTACTTGCATATGAGACTCCCTTATCAGAATATGTATGTGCAATTATGGGTCACCACCTTGGTATAATGAAATATAAACATATTTACATACTCAATACATATCACCGGATATGTCCAGGAATCAAAAGAAGACATTTATTCGTCAAGCATCTAGATACACCATTATACTTGATACTTTATATAGAAAGGGATTTGATGGAACTCTTCTCTGATGCCTGGATGAGAATGAAGCACACCTTGCTTTAAAAGAAGTCCATGATAGAATCTATGGGGCTCACCAAAGCAGTCCGCCATTGTCAAAGAAATTGTTGAGAACAGGTTATTACTGGCCAACTATGGAAAAGGACGCTTACAAGTATGTACATAAGTGTAAAAAATGCCAAATGCATGGAGACCTTATTCATGCACTAGCACAAGATCTTCAACCCATTACATCACCCTGGCCATTTTCACAATGGGGATTAGATCTAGTGGGTAAAATCAACCCTACTTCTGCCAATGGGCACAAGTTTATCTTGATAGCCACTAAGTACTTTACCAAATGGATTGAGGCAATTCCTCTAACATACACTACTAGAAAGAAGATAGCAAAATTCATGCTCAACAACATTATATGTAGATATAGAGTTCCAATGTGCTTTGTTACAGATAACTAGCGTCCATTTAAAAAATAGGAAGTGAAAGAGTTGTGTGACAAATTCCACATACAACAGAGATTTGCCACACCATATTATCCACAAAGTAATGGACAAGCAGAGCCTACAAATAAAACACTATTGAAAATTCTTAAGAAAGTAGTCACTGACATAGGACGGGACTGGCATCTCCAGTTAAATCCCGCTCTTTGGGCCTACAGAATAGGAGTACATACACCTACAGGAGCAACACCATATTCCTTGGGATAGAAGCGATACTCCCCATTGAAATACAAAAACCATCTCTAAGAGTATCCTTACAAAACATCATATCAGAGGAAGACTATAGGGTAGAAAGGTTACAAGAACTCGAAACCCTTGATGAAAAAAGACAAACAATGTTTAATCATCTACAAGGATATCAAAGAAGACTGAGACAGAGTTATAATAAAAGAGTCCACCCATGAACTTTTCAAGTGGGGGATCTAGTACTTAAAGGGAATTAAAGGAACCTAGCGAAATGAGAAAGGCCAGGGAAATTCAAACCTAACTGGCTAGGTCCTTTCATTATAACAAGGGTCATAGGAAATGGAGCATATAATTTGGCTACCATGGAGGGAGATCCACTCTCTGACCCTATGAACAACATGCACCTTAAGAGATATTATACCTAAGGGCTGTGTAGTTTAGGTTTTACTTTCCGCATTGCATATCATATCATTTAAAAAACTGCATTACATATAGTTTATTTTTCAAATACATCTCATTCTCAAAGTTTCTGCATTTACATATAGCAGCATCAATAAAACAAGGCAACTATCCAAGTTTATTATTTGTTTGCATCCAAGAGAAGCAAGGGTCATCTCCTTTCTTAGATATTCGGACATGAAGTATTTGAGGTTCTAAGGTCATTCATTTTCAACATTACCCTATGACGACACTTTACTTATGGTTGGGTAGCAATTTCACTATTTGAGACTTGGTAACCCACAATCTATCAATTGCTATATCTCAAACATATTAAGAAGATCTCTAATTCATTCTAGACACTTAGTTGATGATATGACTAGTGAAAAATCTAAAATTCTACTTCAACGCCACTGTAATTGTCACACTCAAGTAGGTTTCATTACTTACAAGTCAAGGCAAGAAAATAAAAAGAAAAATTGCTATGCTAAATATCCATTTCAAGGAAAAAGAGAAATGATATATAACTGAAATATCACGCATACAAGTGCGATAAAAAGCTTGACTATGGGAACATGCAAGTAACTCCATCAGGGCTATGAATGCCTACTGGAAATGGAACAATATTTGAGACATTATAGTCTATAACCTCGTCGGAGCTCTCAAGGCTTGCTGGTAGCGAGGCTCTATTCGAGATGCTTTTGAAGTTAGAATAAACCATGTAGCTAGTCATATAGGATGCTAGGGATCTTTAGTGAACACAAGAGAAAGAATTAACTCATCTGCTCACACATGGGCAAAAGAAGATCAAAGTTTCAAGAACCAGTGGGGAAGTTTTCCACATCTTCATTTGTAAATCCTAGTCACTAAGTGTGTTGAGATGAATGTTCCAAGGGACCTTAGGGATCGATTGACTGCTTATCTATGAAATGTTTTACACCTCTATTTCAATTGATGTATTACAAATGCAAAAACAAACATAGTCAACCTTGTTCGAATAAGAAATGCATCTTCATTCTGCATATTGCATTCATATAGGTCATGTCAAAAATTCATTTGTCTCCACATACATTCTATAGATCATCATGTCGTACAGGTCTGCACATTGGGGGCATAACTAAAAAAATCCAAAAAAAATCATATAAAGTCCTGAAAAAATCTAAAAAATCATATAAAGTCATGAAAAAATCCTAAAAATTAGATAACATCCTTCGCAAAATTCAAAAACAGTGAAAAACACAAAATTCAAAAACAGTGAAAAACACAAAATTCAAAAATAGTGAAAAACACAAAATTCAAAAACAGTGAAAAACACAAAATTCAAAAACATTGAAATATTCAAAATTCAAAAACATTGAAATATTCAAAATCCAAAAACATTGAAAATCATAAAATACCAAAAACATCCATATAAAGTCCTGAAAAAATCAACCAAAAAACATTTAAATAAGATCCTGATAAAATCAATCCAAAAACATTCAAATATCGATTTACAAAATCCAAAAACATTGAAAAAGCTCTTGGAAAAGAACTAAAAATAAAAAATCAATCAATCTAAAAAACTTGCAATAAAATATCTTGTGAGAAACAAATACCCTAGCAGATATCCAGCAAATGCTTCGCACGAAGTTAACAAAGGATACGACTATCCAGTCAAACATTTGCAACCAACTAATCAAACTGTCTTATGAATCGTATCATATCCATATCAACGTGATCATTATCTTGTCTTAAATAGAAGAGGATACACTCAAAATCAGATAGGTCAGTCTTAAATGGGGTCCGCAACTTTATGAGATCAGACATTATCAACCATCACATCAAGCAACTAAGAATGAAGGCACAAGGTCAGTATAGTTGCTAAATTTTGTCTGGGTCAGTCTTTATCTTTTTATCATTTGGCGACAAATATTGTTCCTATGCTACTCAAGGATGTCCACAAGTGACTAGAGGAGCTATGATGGGCATTATCTTTTTCTTTGTTTGCTGTTTGGGGTGTGAATTGATGAAATTCTAGGGAAATTTATCTAGTGGGTGTCTGTGGTAAGAGCCTTCACATCAAGGTGAAATCGCCACACATACCTCGACCCCTAGCGTAATTCCTAGAATGGAGGGTTCACTCCTTGTTTGATACATGTTTGTTTCTTCAATGAGATATCTTTGCATCTTGGTTCCTTATACCATGATGTGCTAAGCTTCATTTTTCAATAATAAGGCTCAATGATGAATATATATTGATGCAATAAAATATGTGACACAGGTTCGTGATTCATTCAATTTCATTCTCATCTCATCTGTTTCTTGATAGTTTGTTGATTTCTCATCTTCTGTCTAAATCACATTCTTTCTAACATTCCTTCTATCACCAAATTTTCTTTCTATCATCTAACTAACATTTCTTCAAGGTGTATCTGAGTTAAAATTAGTTCAACCATTATCATACAAAAAACATTCATTATAGATTCATTTGCATTGGTTATAGATATCATTTTCATTCATTATAGATTCATTTGCATTCATTATAGATTCAAAATAATTTATTACAGATTCATTAGCATTCATTATAGCATTCATTTGCATTCATTATAGATTCATTAAGCATCCATTTACATCATTAATACATACATATACTACCATTTCATTCAGAATCACATAGAATCAAATAGATAAGCATCATAGAACTCATAGCATCATACAAGAATACATGAAAAGCAAAACATACATAGATCACTATCAAAACTCGCATCTCATATATATAACTCAAAAATGGTAATGTGTTTGAATACAATAAATAAGCCTGAAGGCTCAGATAACATGATCAACCAACACTGCCTCTGTCAGTAGGTGGATCCTGTCCACTAGATCTTGCCCCAAGATGTTGAGGTGGTCCCATAATGCCACCACTGCTAGTCCATCGTGAAGTATATCTACTCGATCTCCTCCCCATAAATGCACTGAAGCTAGGCTCTCTTCGACCCTCCATGATGGCTCTCTCATATGCCTGTCGATAATAAATTGACTCCTACGCAACAGTGAAATACCTATCTGCCTGGTCATGCACATATGTACTTGCTCTAAAAAGCTGATCAAAGGCATCCATGGTAATCTGACATCTCTGCACTGCCTCATCTCTCTCCCTCTAGAGACAATCTCTCTTAGCCTCAAGGGCACAATAATTTGCATGATAAGTCTCTCGCTCAATATCTCGTCTAGCGACCTCATCCTCCAAACTTTGGACCCACACTCTAAGAGTTTGCAGCTCATCCTCCTCACCAACCTATCCTATCCCACCCTCTGCAATAGGTACATCCTCTAGCTCTAGCATATCCTCGTTATCACCTCCACTCTCACTACTCGATGACTCAGAAGAATCATCACTATCCTCACTGGTAATAGACTAGGTGTCTCCACCAATGTCTACATCCTCATCTCCCTCATCTCCCTCACCTCCTCCCTCATCATCCTCACCTCCTCTCTCAGCTCCACCCTCTCCATCTCCTCCAGCTCTCTCCCCTGCATATATTCTCAACCGTTGTCTAGGATGCCGTATCTGTTGTGCTATAATCAGAATAATAGGATCATTCAAAGGCACTGGCTTATGCCTAGCAAACCATGCATCATACTCTACCGTCATCCCTGGATCCACTGCACCTCTACCCCAACCCCAGAGTAATGGCTACAGAGAATCAAAATTAGCAAAAGAAACATGTAGTTGTATGCACACACCCCAATCAGATACCTCACGAGATACACAAAAAAAATAAACAGTAACCACAAGTGTCACCTGTACCTCACCGAACTATCTCAGAACCCGCCCTGGAAGATACATCTCAATAATCTGCTTGGTCTCAAAGGTTCTACCAATAAGATATCTCTGTTGTCAGCATAAAGACAAGTGCACTACATCATCCTCCCAACCCGAGCAATCTATATATGGTCTCCAAATAAAATGCTGCAATATGTCAAACTGATGTCTCCAGTACAAGGTGTTCCCCAAACCCCTATGTTTGATACCTACTGTATACCTGAAAGCATAAGGCTCACTAGGCTGTAAATCAACATGAATAATAGGCCTTGAAATAGAAATGTGCTCCCATGCCCATGTCTATAGAAGAGTAACACCATAACTGATAGAACGGTATCAAAGATACACAATACCATGCAACTGATAGTACAACATGGCTAGAAGACAAGGACCCCAAGCATACAATCGACAATGAAAAATCATATCATGGAGCACTCTGCCCCATCTAACTGGAAATCCATGACCTCATCTGTCAGGTATCAGTAAACCACCAACAACACTGCATAATACAATAGTCATGTCATCATAGTCTAATCGGGCCCAAGGGATGTCATATGACCACTGATCTGCAAGTCCTGAATCTCACACTCGAAAAGTGCACATAGTCCAGCAATGCCATCATCATGGTCATATACAACTCTCTCACCATGAATGGGAATCCGCAATATATGCCATACATCCTCTAAAGTAATGGATGCCTCACCAATCGGAAGATGAAAAGAACAAGTCTCGGAATGCCACCGCTCTATCAAAGCTGTAATCATGGCCCTGTTGGCCGTAACCTCTAGCAAGTGTAAAACATGATATAGACCAAGCTATCGGATATGCTCAATCTCCTCATCTAATAAGTCAGCTTGAAGATCAAATCCACTAGGTCTGCTCTGTCGGCAGTATAACACTCCAATGTTCTCCTGCAATGAGAAGATGTCCAAAATATCAGATATCGGATCTCGAAAACCAAAAATATTTCAAAATGCATGACAAAAAATTACATTTACAACGAATGCGTAACAATTATGACTAATGCAGTAAAATTATGGCTCGTGCATGACGTTTAAAGCTAATGCGTAATGAAATGAGCTCTTGCATAACAATAAACACTTATGCATAAATAAATGATCAAATGCGGCATGATAAACACTAATGCATAACACTTACGACACATGTGTAGCATTTAGAACGCTTGCGGTACATTAATGACGAATGCGTAAAAATCGACAAGCGATTGCATGACAACATGCAAAAATTGATCACGAATTTTTTTTTTGGAAAACAACATAAAATAGGCATAAAATCAAGAAAAAATTGGAAAAACACCATGCCACTAGTCCCAAGAGGTCTTTGACATGAACGTATTCGGTCAGACAGGTGCAATCGAGCTCTATAACCAACCATGCTGATCAAATACTCAGACAAAAGCACACAAAATGTAGAGAAAACCAAGGAATTACCAAATTACAAATGAGCAAATGAAAACCTAAAAATCTCTATTTATAGCTCAAAATTAGGGTTTTTTGACACCTCCACGCCCGTGGTTCCCACTATCTTCAAACACCTTGTAGCCTACTCAAATGATCTCAAAATCGCATGAAATTTTACACGCTTGCTCGTTAAACTGATATCGAAAACATGGTCTCAATTTTGAAATTTTTCGACCACCTTTTTCGAGGGGGCATATTTACACTATATAGCAGTACCAAGGCATACTGGGGCAAAAATTTTCGTTTTCTTTGAAACAATGTCGTTCCAACTTTGTCTCAAAGAGGGGCAAATGAAGACACCTAAAAATGTTTCATTGATCATGTACTAATTATTCCTCTAATTGATTAAATAATTCTTTAATTATTTAATTAAGTTAATTAATCATATTATTCTAATTTCATATTTCCTCATCATCTTACTAATTATTCTATTTCCTATTCTATCATCATTTAATCATTTTAACCATTTTTAAATGTTAATTAAACATTTTTTATTTAATTAATTATGGTTAATTTCCCGATTTAAATAATCTTCATTATTTAAATAAATTAATTTTCAAATTTCTATCTCCAATCATCTAATCATTCAACTCTCTTCTAAATATTAATTAAATATTTATTATTTAATTAATTGTAATTTTAATCCTTGAAATTAAATAATCTTTATTATTTAATTAAATTCCATTTCTACATAATTAAATAGTTTCTTTAAATTATTTAATTAACTAATTAATTCTTTCATGTCCAAATCCCCAAATTCTAATTTCATTTAATTTCATATTCTTCTAATTTCTTCCAAATTCAATTACATGTGCATGATTTCAAAAACCAAATTGAAAATCAAAGTTAAGTTCTAAATATATTCAAATACTAAATTGAATTAAATAAATTCACTTATTTGAATAAATATCATGCAAAGATACTTGGTTTATACTAGACATGATGAAGGCTTATGATAGAGTAGAGTGGGGGGCTTTATGTGTTGTTCTTGAGAAGTTAGGTTTTTCCAAGGCCTGGGTCAAATGGATTCGTGCATGTATTTCTTCCACAAGATTCTCAGTTTTAATTAATGGTTGTCCTTGTGGTTTTTTCACTTCCTCTAGGGGTTTGAGACAGGGAGATCCCCTTTCTCCCTTTTTGTTTATTCTCCTAGCTGAAACCTTTAGTTGGGCTATTAGGGCTGCTAAAGTGGGGGGGCTTTGGAAAGGTATAAGGATTTAGAATATTCCCCAAAGTATTTATCATTGTCTCTTTGCAGATGATACTCTGTTGTTTGGACATGCTTCGTTAGTAGAGGCAAAAGTGGTTAAAGGAATAATACAAAATTATGCATCGTTTTCTGGTCAGAAAGTGAATGGTGATAAATCAAAGATTTTTTTCCTTAATACATCACAATTGGTTCAACATAGGTTGCAATCCTTTTGGGGATTTGAGACTAGAAATCTTCCATGTATTTACCTTGGGACTCCTTTCTTTGTTAAACAGGATAAGATTGGTTTTTGGGATAAGATTATTTCAGTCATTTCTAAAAGAATTCTCTCATGGAATCATAGATGGTTAACTTTGGCGGGTAAAATTGTTCTCATCAAGTCTATTTTGAATGTTGTTCCCATATATCTCATGTCTATTTTAAAGTCTCCAAAAGCAGCTATTGTTAGTTTACATGATACTCTAAGAGATTTTCTTTGGAACAATAATAAAGATGGCAAGAAGAAACTCCCTTTAGTTGCATGGGATAAGGTATGTTTGCCTAAGGAACTTGGGGGAACAGGAATTCGGAGTCTAGAAAATCAAAATTTAGCCTTAGGTGCTAAGTTGGTTTGGAAATTATATGACAAGCCTAGCTCCTTATGGGCACAAATTATGTTTGCCAAATATTTAAATAATGGACCGAGAGAGTACATTTTTAAAGTCTCAAATTTGCCTTCGGGTTCTGCTATTTGGAATTTCCTTTGTAAATGTAGATCAATTATTTTGCCTCATCTCTCATGGATTGTTCATAATGGTAGAAAGGTCAGATTCTGGGATGAAGTATGGAATGGACACACACCTTTGGTGAATATTAGGGATTGGCCTCCTTTGATCACTATTCTTTCCTCCCTTTGGGGTGTTTTTGTAGCAGATTATTTTGAAATTGTGACTAGTGGACCCCTTAAGCTAGCTAGATGGAAGTCGACAGATTTCTTAGATGTTGATCAAAGCATGAAATTGGATTTTGAGAATATTTTGGGGGATAGAATTGTATTTCTTTCTGATTCTGAGGATGAACTTATTTGGACAAAGAATAATTCTGGTAAGTACACTGTTAAAAATGGTTACAACTCTCTTATGGTTGCTAAAGATTTATCATCTTGGCCTTATAAGTTGTTTTGGCATTCGGCTTGTCTTCCTAAAGCTGGAGCCTTTGCTTGGTTGGCAGTTTAGGACAGAGTCCTTACAGGTATGAGACTAGACAAGCTTGGTATTATTGTTGTTTTCCCTTGTGTCCTTTGTAACAAAAAATTAGAATCTTCTTCACACCTGTTCCTACATTGTGATTATGCTTATGAATGTTGGTAGTGGTTGTTTGAGTAGTTAAATATATCCTTTGTTATTGGTAAGGATCTCATTTCCCATTTCAGATCTTGGCCCTTTATGTTTGCCTCATCTTTTTATGCATGCCTTTGGATCATATCTCCATCTATTGTGATTTGGAATGTTTGGCTAGAGAGAGACAACAAGATATTTAAAAAACCAAAGTCTCCTGTGTCTAAGGTTTTATTAAAAATTGAGTCTTCATTCTCTGAGGTTGCTTTGTCATTTATTTATAAGAATTTGGAAAATCTTACTTCTTTTTTGCACTGGGATAGTAGAGTTACTAGAGTTTGGAAGCTGCTGTCAGTTTTACCCTCTCATGGTTTAATTTTAAAAAAGAATGATGCAATAGGTAAGAGATGCTCTGCTAGATGGAAACCTCCTCCGCAGGGGCACTTTAAACTGAATTTTGATGGGGCCTCTTGTGGTAACCCTGGGCCGGCTGGGGTAGGCATGGTAATTTATGATCACAGTGCAAATTTTATTCGAGCTAAGTGTCATGCTATTGGTTTTAAAACTAACAATTATGTGGAATTTCATGCTTTGTCTTTTGGATTGGATATGGCAATCTCTTTTGGAATTAAGGACTTAATAATTGAAGAAGATTCTATGGTGATTATTCAATGTGTTATGAAAAAGAAATCGAATTGTTGGAATTTGCAGTATATACTTGATCCCATTTTACAAAAATTAGAATTGTTTGAATCTTTCTTGGTATCCCATTGTTATAGAGAAGTTAATAGGATTGCAGATTATTTGGCAAATTTAGCCATTGATAGCAATGCTAATCAGTGAGAGATGGGTTTTGAGGAAATTCCTTCTAGGGTATGGGAAGGTTTGCAACAATAGTTATATGATTTTCTTGAGTAATGTTGATGTAAAATTTTATGATGATAATTATTCCCGCTTTCCCCTTTCATTTCAAGTATTCATGTTCGTTGTCTAGAGGAGAGTTTGAGCTCATGGTATTTGATACAATAGTGTTTTTCCAAAGGTTTTTTGATACTTTCTTTTTTGGCAGGAAGGTTTTTGGCTCATGGGATTTGGCATAGGGCTTTGGAAAATTTTGTCTTCTTCCATTGGTAGCAGCTGTGGAGTCTACATTTAATCCGATGTTTTTTTTTGGCAAATTGTCATATGGGCTCTATGCAAAACTGATATTATATGTGTTGTGACCGCATTTTGTATGTGGTTTTGGGCAGGGTGCATAAATTGATCTGTCAGATACTATAGGTTTATTTTATGAGCCGTGACCATAGGTTTTCTTCCTAGGGTTCTTTCCTCCATTATGCTCTTTAAATCCTGTGTAGAAAATAAAAAATAGTAATAAAAAAGTTTAGTGGAATAATCCACTTTTATTTAAAATAAAAAAATATCATGCAAAGATTAAATTAAAAATCTAAATCTAAATGCAAGCACATGCTAAATTAATTAATTAAATCAATTGATTAATTAAATCATTTATCTCTTCAACTTCTATTTCCATCTTTGAGTTAGCTTTTTCTAAATTAAGCTTTTTGTGTCATCCTCTTTATTTCCTCCAATCATTCTTTTTCTTCCTTCAATCAACTTTTTCTCAATCAGTTGACTCAATTAATCTATTCCATCTATTGAGTTCCACTCATACAATCAATAGTTCAACTATCAATTTTTATATGAGCTCACCTGAGTTCCACCTCTTGATCAATCTGTTCCACCTTTCAATCAATCTATTCCACCTTTCAATCAATCTTCTCCAATTATCTATAAATTGATCATCCAATCTCCATTTTCAATAATCACGAACTTCAAATCTTTGTGTCACTTGCAGGCTACCGATGCAATATCTGAGAGCCATCATACCATCGAAAGGAGAAGAGCAATGGAAGCAATACATAGTCACGGAATAGAGAGTTTTGATTTGATTTGATGATTTATAATTCCTATTTCTTAATTGTGTTATTTCATTGTATTGTTTGTTAAATTCTGATTAGGATAGGGATTCGTGATTTCCCTTGTTTCTAATTGATTATTACTTGTTTTAAAGATGAATTTTACATGCATACAACTTTGATCAGTTATTTATGTTGTCATTGATGGAAAACTATGTGGCAACTATGTTTTTCATGTTTATTTTGTCATCTAAGTCTTTTTGGTCTACCGGAAATGCCTTATCGATAATGAAGATAGTGAACTAGGAATTAGGACCTTAACCGGTAAACATAGAAATGTTTTGATTGGTTCTAAAGATTGGTGATGAGTCAAGTGTTGAGGTTTGGAACATGTATTTGTATCATTATAATTTATCTTTGACTGGCACCGCATCATGCTTTGATTACTAGAAATCATTTTTATATGATTTATGTTGTATTTTCTATAGGGTTTAAGAAGGGTTTAAGATCCGATATTCAATTCTTATAACCGGTAATGATTTTGAGTTCGGTGGTGTATTACATTATGTTTGTAAGTTGGTGATGACGTGGCTGAAACCACATGAATGTTTAAATGATGTTTTGGCGCGATCAAAAAGCGAATTTCTTGGGAATGTGTGAAGTGCTTAGCGGAATGAGCTAAGGGTTTGAAAGTGTATCAGATCGAGTTATGATGATCATTCAATGACTGATATTGTCTTAACAATTGTTATGATGATCTATATTATAAATTCATTTGAATTTTGATGTATCTAGGGTTTTGTAACCAACTAAGTTTTAAAGGTTATTTAGGTCGGTAGAGTTGATGTTTGTTGTGTTAGTGATTTGAGAAAAGAGTGTGAAACCGAACCAGTTTGGTGTATGTGCAAGAAGTGTAGCAGATTAGAGCTGAATTGGATCTGAACAAGCAAGTAGTTAGTGCTATTTCCAGATCATTCATCTGTTGTTCCCTAACAGTTGCAGCAGACAAAATCCCTTAATCGGGTAGGTTCTAACAGGCCTTAAATTGTAAATCCCTTAACCAGGTAGCTCAACATCTGAGTCTTAAATCCTCTTGCAAGGTTTCTTATAACATGACAAAGCTCCTAATAGGGCTCATCATAGGAATCCCTTAACCAAGTGACTCCTAACAGGGCATCATTGTAAGCTCTTGATGCAAAGCATCATGAGAAACCAACCAAGAACCCCAAATAAAACATGGAGTTCAATCTTCAACACAATATCTTCAATATTAGAGGCATAAACATATTAAAATTTCTCATATTGTCATATTACTTTCATCCAAATCCATTACAAGTTCATCCAACACTCTTTATCAAGGTACTAAAACATCAAACTCATATACCATATTGATTTCAAAGTAATATATTGCATCTCAATAGTCATACTTCCATGCATGCTATAGGGGTTCATTAATACTATCTCAAACATATCCAATCATCTATACCTTTGCAAACCATTAAACATCATTGTTCATTGCAAGAATCCAATTCACTATCATCAAGGTGATTGTCATTCACATGACAGTTTTCTATACCTGCACTCAGTCATTAATAACTTTTAAACCTGACATTATTAGGACAATCTCTCCAGTGGAGTTTTATAAAAATTTATTAAGAACAATATATACAAAATTCATAAATATCCAACAGTGAAATAAAAAGTTATCATCTCTGCACCAAGACCAATTTTGATTGTCATAAATCTAGAAAATGTATGCTTGCTGCCTGCTAGGGCATCATATTTCACAACAAATACTTAACCAAAAAAAAACAAGACCATAATAAAATGAAACACCTATGAGTCTAATTTCATAATATGCAAGCCATTAATTTTTTTCAATGGTGAAATCACAAGATAATTACAAACCCTTTCCAACAACTCCATTTAAGACAACTTAAATCCGGTTTTCACCAAAACCTTCATAACTTTCACAAAACTGAATGAAATCGACCCAAACCAAAACATAAATAAATTTTAATCACACATATTTCCAATTAATCCATTTAGAGGTCATATATATTTAATATGCGTCTGTATCATACGCTATAACATGACTATTTTCAAGAAATCTAGAAGTTGCAATCCATAAAACATCCATAACTTCTTCGTTTCTCAATGAAATCACTCCAAACCAAAACAAGAAGGAAGATAATTCAAAATAATATCTAACCATGATAATTATACATGGTTTCCAGGTTGTTCAAGTCCATACAAGGCCCATAACCAATAAAGTAACATCAAAAACTATCAAAATGGCAAGCTTATGAATACACAAATTATTCAAAATTGTTATCCTCCTTCTCATTCCCCCTTGGTTCAACAAAATACAACATTTTATAGCCTCTTGGTAAGTTTGGACCTTATAACTACCTCTAAGACCTTTCAACTTCCCATTTACAACTTTTAATGCAATTTTGCATTATTGCATTTTTGCCACTTTTCATCTTTTTGACAACTTTTTGTGACATTTTTACATAATGACCCTAAAACTTGACAAAAACCTTATAAACATATCAAATAACCCTTAAATGACCTTTTACAAGCATTTATGCCCTTTCATGGCATGTTTACATCTTTTTGACTCTTTGACCCCACTAGGTCCTAGATGGACAACTATGCAACTTTTACACAAATGGCTCAACTAGCCTTACATTATGACTCCATTGGATAAAAATGAACTCAAATACATACATATATTATTTAAAAATCATAAATGACCCAAATATAATCAGATAGTGACCTTGGACATCCTGATTGTGTTTCTACAATGGGGTGCTCCTGCACCAGCTCCTAACCGAGCTAGGCTCATAACATGGTGCATTCTGAAAGAGTGCACAATTTTTGTGGGTACCAATTTCCAACGTGGTTTTTCCCTATTTGGGTTTCCGCGTGAAAAATATAGTGTTCATGTGGCGAATGTTTTTGATGTGTTGTTTTGATTTAGTTTTAGTTTATGCATGTTGATGAACACTTAATGAGCACTTCTGATAAATCAGTTTAACAGTTGGATAACAGTGATTACCGGTACTGGTAAATAGTTTATTACTAGTTTGTGATTTATTTTGTGAAGTTTTATCAGTTTAAGTTTAAGTTATGAATTTTTGTTAATACTGATTCACCCCCCCCCTCTCAGTATTAACCAAATCCTCTCAGATTAACATTCCCAACATAGAAATTAGGAGGGTAGAGCTTGTAGAACCAGGCAAAAAATCCTTTACCAAAGCATTGATAGTTTCTAACATCATTGTAGGATTTAGAAGGACTGGGATATGACCTTTCAATCCCGATGCACTTGTTGATGACATGCGGCCCAACAACACATTCCTAATCGATGAAAGTGAGGTTGCTTCAGAAGTAAACATACTTGGTCTATTAGGAATTGATGTTTCAATAGAAGATATCACACAAAATATTGCTCAAAATAATCAACCTTATTCAATTTCATAAGTGAACTTGAACAACCACCTTGAAAAACAAGATGGAAAGCTAGGTTGAGTATATGGAGAAAAATCTTAGTCTTCCCTTGATGCCCAATCAACTGTTGTGGTTGGTGGATGGGGTGATGAATCTAGATATTGATTTGCAAGGCCAAGAAGAACACATGACTTTCTCTTTCCCATTACCTCAACCCACAACTTTCCCAATAAAATTGATGTATTACTACACAGATTGTGCCATTTTAGATTATGAAAATGATGTAGATTTCACTCAAGAATAAGAGGCAATAGACAATGACAAAGAGGACAACATACACTCATAATTAAATGAGACCTAGGCTTCACAAACAGGACTAATAATCAACAAATTCTTAAATTTGCTTGTGCACCTTGTCAAAAAAAAATACATGCTACATATGGTATTCCTATACAACAATCATGAGTCTTGGCATATGATTTCTGAAGAGGATCCATTGTAGAACAAAATAATACTAATGAGGTGGGGGGGTGAATTAGTAGTAGATTAAACTTCTAGATCCTAAACCAATTAAGTATTTTTGATTGACTGAAAAACTTAAAATCAAAACTGAAAAGAATGCAACCACATGTAGAGATCAATACACAAGAAATACATGGAAAACTTGGAATTGGAAAAACCATGATGATAAGAGATGCTAGGATATACTATCCTAATCCAACCTCACAAAGGATGAACATATACAAAACTTAGGGACACCAACCCACACCAAACTTCTCACTTGAGAGGACCAACAATAATAATTAAAAACTTCTCAATTTAAGCACCGACTTAGCATCCTTAGGCACCAAACAAAAGGACATTACAATTAAAATAAGTTGTTTCTCATTTCAAAATTGAAGCATTTCACTTTACATTGTTAGAAGTATATATTCAATCATTACAAACTGGTTACTGTTTCTTTTCAGATATTCTGATCAGATTTAAAATCCACAACATTAGTAGTCTGTAAGCAAACTTTCTTAAAAAAATGCTATTTGCAACCTTCAAAAGTCCTATCAACTATAGCATCGCAAATTTTATCCGCATACAATTTCGTCCTCATCTAGACCTTACTTTGGTGCTTTGGCGTCCAATGTCTGATGTCTATCCTAATTCCGCTCACACTGCCTATCAATCTCACATTTTCATCACCCTCATTGTCTCCCCCTCATATTGGAGTCTTGATTCTAGTCCTAGCTCAAGACCAAGGCATTGGACACCCTAGTCCTAGCTTAGGACCAGGGTGTGGTAGACCCTGGTCATCCTAAACAAGATCCATTTTGGGTCCCCGTAATGGTCACTTCAAGTGAGTGGGAAATTTGACCCCGTGTTGGCCTAATCAAGAAATTCAACTAATATTTGGGAAATCAATTATAAAAGGAGGTCTACTCCTCTCATTTGAAACCTAATTATAATCATCTAAGTCATCCGATTTACACTTTAGCAAATTCAAGTGAGCAAGCAATCAATCATTCATCAAGCATTGGAGTAGAAGTAAACTCAAGTTTGTGCATTCAAGATGGAATCCATGATCAATATTCTTTAAAGGAATTTAATAAGACATCATGTTTCCCTTGCATGAGGATCAAACACTTCATAAAGGTATATTTCAATTATCAACACTTTTGTTTCAAATCTGGCCTTTCCCTCAAAAGGAAAGCATTTTGCAGTAATTTCCATTTCAATTTCAAGGTTAATTCCAATGACCTAAGGCAAACCCTATCCCCAACATATTTCCATCTCTTTTAGTGTGCAAGAAATAGGTGCAAGAGCTGTAGTCGGGAATTTCAACAAAGTCAATAGTGACGAATAGGTTCAACTTTTGACAGAAAAATTTTTAGAGGACCAGGGCAAATCTATACTACCTGGTCCTAAAAAATCAGGTTGAACTTTTGGGAATAGATTCTAAACATATTCTTTTGCCCATATATTAGTTTGTGGCTCCGTGGGATATCTATAACAATCTGTTTTTGACAATTTGCTTCAATTATTCCTGGTTTTACCCTAATTTTACATTTACCTTGTAAATTCAACTAAGAAAGAGGTCTAGGGAAATGTATCACTAAACCTTGGTCTAGGGAAATGTGTTCAATTAGTAATTATGGTCTAGAGAAAAAATTGGGTATTTATAATTTGGGGACATTACAAGTGGTATCAGAGCACGATTTTGCCAGCCTGTTGGACAAACCTACTTTAACAACTACTTAGTTAGGACTAATTATTCAACCATGTTCTTAAATACATCCAAAATTTAATTGATTAGGCCAACATTTCATTCTTATGAGCCTGACTTTAATTGATTCGTGTCTAATATGTTTTGAGCATGCCTACTCCATGGGTGTTTAATATGTACACTTTCCTCATGTATACCTTGTGTTTGCACCATGTTTACCATGTTTCTAGCATATGTTCATTTTATATCTTATGTGCATTTATGCGTTACTTCATGAATGAGGTGTTCTTAGCATGCCTACTCTATGCATACCTCTCTCATGTATGCTTCATGATTGACATGTCTTCACCATGTCCACTCCATGAGTACCTTTCTCATATATGCTTGAACCTTATATGTATTTTTGTATTATTTCATGTTTTACATGTATGATTCATGTCTTGCATGTATTCATATGTATGATTTGAGTTTTACATAGCTACTTCATGCCTTATGTGCATTACTTCAAGCCTTACATATATTCATGTGTGTTGCTTCTTGCTTTACATGTGTTTGTTATTCCATGCCTTATGTGTACATTTCATGTCTTTTAGTATTTATGTATGCTTCATGCTACATGTATACAAGTGTATTCTTGATGTCTTAAGTGAATTCATTTATATACTTCATTCTTTATGTGCTACATGTAGTCATGTGTATGCTTCGTGCCTTAAGTGAATTCATGTGTATACTTCATGCGTTACGGGTATTCATATGTACACTTCAAGATTTACATGTATTCGTGTCCTATGTATATACTCTATATTTTACTTGGACGCTTCTTGCCTTATGTGGTTTCATTTGTATAATTTTCGCTTTACACCCTATATGTATTCATGTGTATGCTTCATACTTGATGTATTGGATTCATGCATAAATTTTTTTCCATATACCTTTCTGATGTATGATTTGTGCCTCTATGTGTATTTCTTCATGCCTTGCATGTCTAATGTCTTCTCTTCATACCTTATGTACATTTATGGGTATTGCTTCATACCTTACTTATGTTTATATGCTTCAAGATTTACATGACTTCATGCCTTGGTGCATTTATGTGTATTACTTCATACCCTATGTGGATGCTTCATGTATTACATACTTTTTTATGCTTCATGTTTCATGCCTTGCATGTGTTCATATGATTGCTTCATGCATTCCATGTGTTTATATCCATAATTCATCTATGGATGTGCTTTATATCTTATGTGATTGCTTCATGTATTTTTAGCATGAATTCTTTTTGTCTTGAATGGATGCTCCATATCTTACATGTTTCAATGTATTACTTCATGTGTGTGTGCCTTCCTTGAATATGCTTAGTTATTCCATGAGTATACTTTATGAGTACCTATAAATGTTTAAGGACTATACTCTAAATGGGGTGATTGATTTAAATCACCAAGGCCCTTATTTTTGCAAACATGAGTCTCATAATCATAATAACATGGGAAGGACAACATAGGGATTAGTGAAACACGATGATGCTATGAAAACCTACAAGAAGGAAGAATGTGTAAGAGTACAATTGCTAAAATAGTGAAGTGATAGTATAGGAACTTGATGAGTATAGAAAGTTTACCTATAAATTGTCATAAGAGGAGAACGGAAACATGTTGAGAATGTGGTCAGACAAAGAAAATACTAGCCATATTCAATTTATTTGTGATATATTTAATATCAATCTACCACCTAAGTTTACCAATATGTCAATATCCAACCATAATAATCTATATGCATACAAACTGTATGACAAAAAGGGGTGATGCCAAACTTCCTTAATTAATTGAGATCTTATTCATAACCCACCTCTATTTAGTAACTATGATGTCAGTTGTAGTACCCCTGCTCGTTTGAACTTATTAGACTCATATTTTATTATTGTTTATTTTCAGTGGATACATTACCATGACGTGTTATTCAGATTTTTATGACATTATTTCATGCTTTATCTAGATATGAGGAGTAATTTATTTGCAGTATTTCAGTACTTGTGATTTATGGCATTTTATGGATTATTGCTATGTACTGACATTTTACTTTATCTATGGAATTTGTAATTATATGTTGTGTGTCTGCGAGTGTATTGGATGCAAGGGGATGATTTTCCTTCACTCATTCTAGTGAGACAGGGAACATCGTGATTCTCCTTCATCGGTGTGAATGCCATGTTTTCTATATTGTATATATGCATGTGTGGTTCGGTGATGCAGGTTATTGCAGGTACAAGTAATGGGTAGGTACGGGGTATCGTCTCCACCTGGCTTCACAGGTCTGAGCGTGCCTTATATTTTTCGGTGGAAGTGGAGGAGATAGTAGTTGACCCTATTTTACTCATTTACACTCATGTGAGTGTTGTCAGTTGGTCATCCTGTTAGTTAGTTCGACCTTCGTATTTTGTTGTTTGATCTTTTTATGAGTATTTTTTTGAGATTTGTTCAGTTTGTGTGTTTTAGTGGATTTGATTAATTAATTAAAATTTATGGAGATTATCTCATAGTTGATTTATGTATGCATTGAGATTATAAATTTAATTAATTAAAAGAGGTTATTAAATTAAGTTGCAAGCTGCATGATATTGAAAATATATTTTATTTAAATTTTAGTGGAAAAATAAATTAGATTAGTTGCATTTATTGTTTCCTAGAATTTTAAATAAATAAAAGAATAAAAGAATAAATAAATAAAAGAATAAATAAATAAATAAATAAATAAATAAATAAATAAATAAATAAATAAATAAATAAATAAATAAATAAATAAATAAATAAATAAATAAATAAAAGAATTAATTAGAATTGAAATATTGCTTTAATTTTTTTATTTAGAAAATTAATTAATTTGCATGAGAAAAGAAAAGAATGAAAAATGATTTTTAATTATTGCATGTTAACTTATCCCTTTGTTAGAAAATTGGAAAAGAAAAGAAAATTGCTTTTATTACTAAATTTAGGTTTTTTGAAAAAAAGATATTCAACCTAGAATTTTAGTTTAAAAAGGAGAATAGGTCTTTATTTTAGGATACACAGGAAACAGGTCAGGGTTTTAAGGTGAAGAAATTTATTTGGAAGCTAGTTGAAGGATTGGTTCTCTTCTACAAATTTCTTCCAGGAAAGCTATACTAGGTTGGGTGGCTTCTTTTGATTGTTGTTTTAAAGAAAATATTTCTATTCCTTCTATCTTCTGAATGATGTGTGTGTTAAGATGTTTGTCATATCTTGTCTGATTAATTCTGTTCTTAGCTAAAGTCCATATCTGAAGTTTATTTCTGGTTTAATGGAAAGAAGTTATTTTTGGGTGTTTGTGGATTATATTTTGAAAAAATTGGGAAAAATTATTATGGCAAATTTTGCCAAGAATTTTGTTGTGCATGGAAATTACAAGATTTGGGAGGTATGAGATTTATTAGAGAAATCATTCCCTCTTGTTTGTTTTTATTCTGATATTGGTTATGACAGTCTTTTATTTGTATCACTGTGAAATTGTTAATTACTCTAGGAATAAATTTAATTATAAATTAAATTTATTGGGCTATTTACGTTTTGGGAAAATATTTTATTTAATTACAAAAAAAGAAAATATATTGTAAAAGATTAAATTCTGTAAAAAAATGAATTTATTGGAAAATTATTGTTTTATTCATGTTATTGAGTTTACTGAAAGAAATTAATTAAAAAAAAAAAAAAAAACCCTAGGTAGCATAAGCTACCTGTGCTAGCATCTGCTACCTATGGTAGCAGTGCTATCGGCGGTAGCACATGCTATCGTGGGTAGTTCGTGCTACCATGCACGATACAAGGACTGTTAAATTCACCTTTTTCCCAAAAATTTTGTTATGCGAACTGAATTAAAGAGTTTTCGATGTTCGTGCAGAGAATTAAGTTTGTTTTTAAATTAATTTATTAATATATGAAATATATATATGTGTGTGTGTGTGTGTGTGTGTGTGTGTGTGTCTATATATATATATATGTAAGTTAATATTATTTTGGATATTATGTTATTTGGTATTATTATTTTAATACTGTGGAAAATTAAATTCTGAGTTGAAAGATATATATTCTGTAATTTAATTTTAAGTGAATTATTTATAGGTATTGAATATAATTTTAATTTATAGCTATGATTATATTTTATGAATATAATTAAATTATAGTTTGGGTGTTTTCAGAAAGGCTTGTAGATTTAGAGATTTTATATTTATGTTTGAAAACATTATGAGATTAATGTTTGTGTGATTGATTTAAATCTTATTGGACAAATGACAACATTGATTTATTTGTATTAAAATAGTTGTGTTTTTTTATCTTCTGGAAAATCTTTAATTGCAAGTTATTTATGCATTTAGCTATTTTAAGAAAAGATTGTCTGTATTAGGATCTTATGTAAATGGTGTTTGCAGTCAAGCCTAATTTCATTGCAATTCTGGTTGAGTTGTCATTATGCCATATGTTGTTATATCTCCTTGGTCAAGTGTTGTTGTATAACCCCGTTGATGTGAGTTATTGTGTGTTTTGTCCAAATGGTCAATCTTGGGTTAGTGATTGTGTATCCTTCACCTATGGTTTGTCAGGATTAGTTATGGTTGTCTGTTTCACCATAGAGTTCTCGTAGAGAGACCTTTCCTATTAGTGTCCTATGAGAGAGAGTGGCTTTCGAGCGAGGGCCATGCCGAAAATGGATGACATGATAACCAGTCGAAAGCTAGTTAAAAAGTGATAACCTAATAATATATTGGGGGGAGTGAAACAAATATTAATTAAGATAACGTACCTCGTGCATAGGTGTAGTGCTTGTACAAGGTTCATAATGTTACAAGAAGGTCTGGAATGGCAAACTTACCACCTTGTCTTCATGAAAGGAATGGTAGGGTCTGCATGAGACTTAGTTGGAGCTGGAAGCCGGGAGAGGTTACTAGGACAAAGAGTCGGGACCTAGGAGGCCTACCATGGTAACCATCAAGCTATGCGATGACACTCTCTCTTTAGAGTCACTAGTGTTTTGTGAGTTGAGTCACATGGATGTTTGTGGAGTCATGTAGTTCTTTCGTACTTGTCTTACTTTGCTTGCTTGAGGGTTTTCTATTATCTCCTAGCACGGTGGGGTGGTTCCATTTCGGGATCACATGACCAGGTGGTAGTGCCACTTCCCATCGAATGTTCTGCATTGTATCTTTAGGCGAGGAAAGGCTTCACTAGTGTTTCTTGGTTCGTGGTTCATGTTCGTGATCATTGTTCAGTTGAGACCTTGGTCATTGTATCAGACTTTTATGTAACCTTGATATTGTAACTTTGTAATCCATGGTATTATTGGAAGCCATGTATTTATGGATATTGTACTATTATGTGAGTGGAATGTATGATTATTTAGTTACTTTTATCTTATGTATAAATGAATTATGGATAAATAAATGCATTGGAATACTTTGATTCTTTCATTATGAAATTTAGATGTATGTTTAGTTTTACACTTAAGCATTTAATTTATCTAATTAAATGGACAATTAGATTATCTATGGTATTAATATAATCTACAATTAATCTTCGTTGGTAGCCCTTAGGAAATCATGTGTTAGTCTTCTGCTGTGTTATTAGATGTGCAATGGTTATAATTAATGTACTTAACCTTAAAAAAAATTATTTCACCCTTTAGTTGCCGAGTTGTGTTGTTTTCCTTTAGGGTTCCTAGCGGGACATTACATTTGGTATCAGAGCAAAGTTTCAACACTGGGTACTCTGGGTTTGTAGTGAGCCTTTCAGTTGACCATCTTGCTTAGGTCTTAATGGTTGTGTTTCTCTTGTCTTATCCTTGCCGTAGATCTGAACCCTTTTCTCTTTTGTTTTAGGCTTCCAAGAGTAAGCCTAGTTTTGGGGGGGAGAATGTAGTACCCCTACTCGTTTGAACTTATTAGACTCATATTTTATTATTGTTTATTTTTAGTGGATACATTACCATGATGTGTTATTCAGATTTTTATGACATTATTTCATGCTTTATCTGGATATGAGATGAGTAATTTATTTGCAGTATTTCAATACTTGTGATTTATGGCATTTTATGGATTATTGCTATGTACTGACATTTTACTTTATCTATGCAATGTGTAATTATATGCTGTGTGTCTGTGAGTGTATTGGATGCAAGGGGACGATTTTTCTTCACTCATTCTAGTGAGACGGGGAATGTCGCGATTCTCCTTCATTAGTGTGAATGCCGTGTTTTCTATATTGTATATATGCATGTGTGGTTCAGTGATACAGGTTATTGCAGGTACAAGTACTGGGTAGGTATGGGGTATCGTCTCCACCTGGCTTCACAGGTCTGAGTGTGCCTTATATTTTCTGATGGAAGTGGAGGAGATAGTAGTTGACCCTATTTTACTCATTTACACTCGTGTGAGTGTCGTTAGTTGGTCATCCTGTCAATTAGTTCGGCCTTCGTATTTTGTTGTTTGATCTTTTTATGAGTATTTGCTTGAGATTTGTTCAATTTGTGTGTTTTAGTGGATTTGATTAATTAATTAAAGTTTATGGAGATTATCTCATAGTTGATTTATGTATGCATTAAGATTATAAATTTAATTAATTAAAAGAGGTTATTAAATTAAGTTGCAAGTTGCATGATATTAGAAATATATTTTATTTAAATTTTAGTGGAAAAATAAATTAGATTAGTTGCATTTATTGTTTCCTAGAATTTTAAATAAATAAAAGAATAAAAGAATAAATAAATAAAAGAATTAATTTGAATTGAAATATTGCTTTAATTTCTTTATTGAGAAAATTAATTAATTTGCATAAGAAAAGAAAAGAATGAAAAATGATTTTTAATTATTGCATGTTAACTTATCCCTTTGTTAGAAAATTGGAAAAGAAAAAAAAATTGCTTCTATTACTAAATTTAGGTTTTTTGGAAAAAAGATATTCAACCTAGAATTTTAGTTTAAAAAGGGGAATAGATCTTTATTTTAGGATACATAGGAAACAAGTCAAGGTTTTTAGTTGAAGAAATTTATTTGGAAGCTAGTTGAAGGATTGGTTCTCTTCTACAAATTTCTTCTAGGAAAGCTATACCAGGTTGGGTGTTTTCTTTTGATTGTTGTTTTAAAGAAAATATTTCTATTCCTTCTATCTTCTGAATGATGTGTGTGTTAAGATGTTTGTCATATGCTATCTGATTAATTCTATTTTTAGCTAAAGTCCATATCTGAAGTTAATTTATGGTTTAATGGAAAAAAGTTATTTCTGGGTGTTTGTGGATTAAATTTTGAGAAAATTGGGAAAAATTATTATGGAAAATTTTGCCAAGAATTTTGTTGTGCATGGAAATTATAAGATTTGGGAGGTATGGGATTTATCAGAGAAATCATTCCCTCTTGTTTGTTTTTATTCCGATATTGGTTATAATAGTCTTTTATTTGTATCACTGTGAAATTGTTAATTACTCTAGGAATAAATTTAATTATAAATTAAATTTATTGGGCTATTTACATTTTGGGAAAATATTTTATTTAATTACAAAAAAAGAAAAAATATTGTAAAAGATTAAATTTTGTAAAAAAATGAATTTATTGGAAAATTATTGTTTTATTCATGTTATTGAATTTACTGAAAGAAATTAATTTAAAAAATAAAAATAAAAATAAAATTAAAATAAATAAATAAATTAAAAAAAAACCCTAGGTAGCATTTGCTACCTGCGGTAGCATCTGCTACCGAGCAGTAGCACCTGCTACTGGCGGTAGTATATGTTACCGGCGGTAGCATGGGCTACCGTGGGTAGCGCATGCTACCATGCATAGTAGAGGGACTATTAAATTTGCCTTTTCCCTAAAATTTTGATGTGCAGACCGAATTAAAGAGTTTTCAAATTAATTTATTAATATATGAAATATGTACACACACACACACACATATGTATATAAATATATATAATTATATGTAAGTTAATATTATTTTGGATATTATGTTATTTGGTATTATTATTTTAATACTGTGGAAAATTAAATTTTGAGTTGAAAGATATATATTCTGTAATATAATTTTAAGTGAATTATTTATAGGTATTGAATATAATTTTAATTTATAGCTATGATTATATTTTATGAATATAATTATATTATAGTTTGGGTGTTTTCAGAAAGGCTTGTAGATTTAGAGATTTTATATTTATGCTTGAAAATATTAGGAGATTAATGTTTGTGTGATTGATTTAAATCTTATTGGACAAATGACAAAATTGATTTATTTGTATTAAAATAGTTGTGTTTTCTTATCTTCTGGAAAATCTTTAATTGCAAGTTATTTATGCATTTGGCTGTTTTAAGAAAAGATTGCATGTATTAGGATCTTATGTAAATGGTGTTTGCAGTCAAGCCTAATTTCATTGCAATTCTGGTTGAGTTGTCATTATGTCATATGTTGTTATATCTCCTTGGTTAGGTGTTGTTGTATAACCCCGTTCATGTGAGTCATTGTGTGTGTTGTCCAAATGGTCAATCTTAGGTTAGTGATTGTGTATCCTTCACCCGTGGTTTGTTAGGATTAGTTATGTCTGTCTGTTTCACCATAGAGTTGTCGTAGAGAGACCTTTCCTGTGTAAGGAAGTTAAGTAACGGAAAAAAATTCCTACACTAACCTTGAGAGGAGGGTAATGCAAAATTTTTTTAGATCATTACAACAGTTACAAAAAATAGAAATAGATATAATAGCAATCATACCACAACACAATGATTTACGTGGGGAAAACCCTTTCGGGAGAAAAACCCCACCCTCCAAAAGCAGCTCAATATTTTATTCAGCAATCAAAAACAGATTACAACATACTTGCAGAGCAAGCTCTTCGCAGGAGTACCACTAATCAGAGATTCAGAGGCAACTCAATAGCCATAAGACTCTTACACACAACCTCTATCTCACACACCTCATAAATAGGAGATACAATACAAGAAACCGTCAAACGGTATTACAAAACCATGGGCTAAAACCACCCAATAAGGTGTAGCCGACCTTATCTCCCTTCTATGACATGTTAAAGTACACATCAACACGTGTCGCTCCCTTTTACAGCTCATTTATGTATCCGATACAAATTATTTTTTCCTATTTCAGGAGTACAAACTTCCGGAGGCCATAACTTGAGAACCGGGTGTCCGATTGACGAACCGTTTGAAGCGCCAGAAAGCTCGCGAAGTGCTCTATCACCTCATAACCCGCTTTGCCGGTTACAGCCACTTTTTAGGGCATTTCGGAGCCTCTAAAATCCCCAAAATTAAGTTTAAACATTTTATTGCACCCCTCCAAGATGAAAACTTTAATATCTTCAAAACTAGCTGTGACCTTGCGACGCAACTTTACCAAAATGCTTATCTAACCAACCACAAGCTTCAGGGAGAGTTTCGCACCATTTTGTGCTCAAATGAAAACTTACTATAAATAGTAACCTCGCATAAATGCAAGGTTGAGACACCATTTTTCCCAACAAATCTCCCACTTGTCGAACACCTTGCATGAGCGAAAGGGAATGTCGACACAATGAATCAATTGCTAGGGGCCATAAGGCCCATAGACTTTGAACACCATCTGAACTTCTCTATGCTCACAGCCTTAGTTAAAGCATCTGCAACATTCATCAAAGTTTCCACCTTAACCAGCTTCACCCTACCATCTTCGACCATATCTCTAACAAAATGATACTGAACATCAATATGTTTGGTCCGGGAATGAAATGTCGGGTTCTTAGCTAGGCTAATTGCACTCTGACTGTCACAGTAAACTGCCACTGTACCTTGTTTTATTCCAATATCCGAACACAGTCTCTTAAGCCAAATGGCCTCTTTACAAGCATGAGTAGCTGCCATATACTCTGCTTCAGTAGTGGATAAAGCAACCACAGCCTATCGCTTACTCATCCAACTAATTGCACCACCAAACAAAGTAAACACATAAGCACTGGTGGATCTTCTGCTATCAATATCACCTGCCCAATCTGAATCCACATAACCATGGATATCAAGGGAAGTCATGTCTCTAGCTGAATTACCATGATAACACAAAGAATACTCTGAAGTACCCTTCAAATATCTGAAGACTCTTTTGACTGCATCCCAATGAACTCTACCAGGATTAGACATATATCTAGAAAGTACTCCCACTGCTTGGGTAATGTCTGGTCTAGTACAAACCATAGCATACATCAAGCTTCCAACCGCACTCTGGTAAGGCACTCTGCTCATGTCTTCCATCTCCAATGGGGATGTAGGACAATCTGAAATAGATAGTTTCGTTCCAACTGTAAAAGGAACACTCAATGGTCTACAATTCTGCATGTTGAACCTCTGTAACACCGAATTCACATACTTACTCTGGCCTAGCCATAGCTTTCTGTTCACCCTATCTCTTTTAATTTCCATCCCAAGAATGTGTTTTGCTGCACCAAGATCTTTCATTTCAAATTTAGCAGCGAGCTGAGACTTCAGTTCTGAAATCATACCTTTCCCTTTACCAATGAATAACATATCATCAACATACAATGCAATGAATAAGAAATGATCACCATAAGATTTATAATAAACACAGTGATCTGATTTAGAACGTTCAAATCCCAAACTCAACACATATGTATCAAATTTCTGGTACCACATCCTAGGACTTTGTTTGAGCCCATACAAAGATTTCTTCAATTTACAGACCAAATAACTTTTGCCTTTCACCACATAGTGCTCTGGCTGTGTCATATAAATATCTTCCTCCAAATCACCATGAAGGAAAGCAGTTTTCACATCCATTTGCTCAACCTCTAAATCATAAGCAGTAGCAATACAAAGCAAAAATCTAATTGACGTCATTTTTGCAACAGGAGAAAATATCTCACCGTAATCAACACCCTCAACCTGAGAGTAGCCTTTTGCAACCAACCTTGCTTTATACTTCTCAATGCTTCCATCTGAACCAATCTTTTTCTTGAACACCCATTTACAACCAACAGGTTTTCGTCCTTCAGGCAATGGTACAAGATCCCATGTATCATTCTTTTTCAAAGCTGCCATTTCTTCCTCCATAGCAATCTTCCAGGATTCTGCATCATTCATACCTAATGCCTCTTCTACAGATTTCGGTTCATCCACACTAGTATTCAGAGCAAAAATACATCTCCAATCATCAGGTGAATACCTTTCAGGTGGTTGTCTATATCTTGTAGACCTTCGAACAAGCTGAGTTGGAGGTTCTTCCTCCTCTTCTGAAGATTCAGAGCTAGACGAGCTCTCCTCAAATTCTTGCCTATCTAGGGGTCTTGATTCAACTCTTTCAGGTGTAGAAGGAAGTTGAATCACATCTTCTTTTTTAGTCTGTTCTGGCTGCAATGTAACAGAAGGAGACTTAATTTCTCTAAAAATAACACTTCTACTGTGAATTACCTTTTGTGCAACAGGGTCCCAAAGCTTGTATCCTTTCACACCATAACTATACCCGATGAAGATACATTTCACAGCCTTGTTCTCCAACTTTTTTCGCTTCTCCTTTGGCACATGTGCATATGCCTCGCAACCAAAAACTCTAAGATGTCTCAATGAAGGCTTGTGACCTGACCATGCTTCCATAGGCATTTTATCAACAAGAGCTGATGTAGGAGACCTGTTAATCAGGTAGCAAGCAGTGGCAACAGCTTCAGCCCAAAACTTTTGTTCGAGACCAGCACCACTCAACATACTCCTAGCCTTCTCCATCAGTGTCCTGTTCATTCTTTCTGCAACTCCATTCTGCTGTGGAGAATACGGAGTTGTCTTCTGCCTGTTAATTCTACAATCTTTAAAAAATCTATCAAAATCATTAGAGCAAAACTCACCGCCATTATCAGTTCTCAAACATTTTATTTTCTTTCCAGTCTGCAACTCAACCATTGCTTTAAATTCTTTAAAACAACTAAAAACTTCAGATTTACTCTTTAGAAAATAAACCCATGTCCTTCTACTAAAATCATCAATAAATGAAACATAATATGTGGATTTTCCAATCGAAGAGACATCTACTAGACCAAACACATCAGAATGGATAAGATCCAAAACACCACAAGTTTTATGAGAACTCGAGTAAAACTGAACGCGGTTTTGTTTTCCATAAATGCAATGCTCACAGAAATCAAAGTCAAGGTTACAGTCATTCAAACCTTCAACAAGGTTTTTATTTTTCAAGGTCCTTAGACCCTTTTCTCCAATGTGGCCAAGTCTCTGGTGCCATAACATAGTCTTCTCTACAGGTAACTTTGCTTCATACGAAAGAGCACCCTTAGGTACCCAAAAACCATTTCCATCTGCTGAAGGTGAAACCTTCAAATCTTCCACTGAAGTATCCGTAGATTTACTTTTTACAGAAGTGCTATTACACTCAACAGTGTATGCTTCAAGCTTATACAAAGTGCCAAACCTGACACCTCTAGCAACTACCATAGCACCCTTAATCATCTTACATCCTGCTTCAGAAAAGACTACCTGCACACCCGCATCTATCAGTTTGCTCATAGATAACAGGTTTTGTTTTAATCCAGGGATATGCAGCACACCATTAATCCCTTTTATTCTACCATCAGAAAACCTGATTCTAACTTTACCTCGACCAACAATGTCTAGAGGTGAATCATCACCCAAGTACACCTTACCTCCATTAAATCCTTCATATTCAGAAAACCAATTTCTATTGGAAGTCATATGAAAAGATGCACCTGAGTCAATTAGCCAGGCATCATTACCTGCATGAGTCACCAAAGCCGCAATAAATGCATCGCCATCTTCCTTGTCGGACTTAGAATCAGAATCGAACCTTTTCTTTTTCTTCTTCTTCTTTTCTTCTTTGCAGTCCTTACGGATGTGACCCGGTTTACCGCAATTCCAGCAAATGACTTTGGACTTTCCAGGAGATTTCGATCTCCCTTTGGATTTGGACTTGTCGCCCTTCTCATTCTTCTTGCCTTTCTCCCTAGGTCTTCCACGAACGGTTAGGGCTTCCTTTGAACTGATGGATACCTTCCTTCGCATCTCTTCACCAAGTAGGGCACCCACCACGTCTTCAAATTTCAAAACAACAGAAGTACTACCGATAGCCATAACAAGAGAATCCCACGAATCAGGCAAAGAACAAAGCAAGATCTGACATTTCTCCTCCTCGTCCATCTTAACACCGACGGATACTAATTGAGCCACCAACATATTGAATGCTTCCAGGTGGTCTGCAATTCGTCCACCCTCTTCCATCTTCAAGGAATACAATTTCTTTCTTAAGAAAATTTGATTTAATAAAGATTTCATTTGATACATCTCACCAAGCTTAGTCCATAGCTTCTTTGCAGAGTTTTCTTCATGGACATTGATTAGAACAGAGTCTGCCAGGCACAGTCTGATTAGACCCTTGGCTTTTCGGTCCATAACATCATACTGAGCTACCGCAGTAGGATCTGAGGGCCTTTGGACATTCGCATCAACAACATCCCAAAGATCTCGATCTATTAGCAGATCTTCCATCTTCAGCTTCCACATCTCAAAATTACTTCCATTAAATTTCTCCACCTCTATTCTCCCTGACGAACTCGCCATCTGAATATTCCTGCAACAAGATCAAAAAGTGTCTTCTGCACAAGCTCCCACTCAAATCTGGATTAGTTCAAAAAACCCAACTGCCCACAATTGAAACCAAAGGTGATCAGGCTCTGATACCACTTGTAAGGAAGTTAAGTAACGGAAAAAACTTCCTACACTAACCTTGAGAGGAGGGTAATGCAAAACTTTTTCAGATCATTACAATAGTTACAGAAAATAGAAATAGATATAATAGCAATCATACCACAACACAATTATTTACGTGGGGAAAACCCTTTCGGGAGAAAAACCCCACCCTCCAAAAGCAGCTCAATATTTTATTCAGCAATCAAAAACAGATTACAACATACTTGCAGAGCAAGCTCTTCGCAGGAGTACCACTAATCAGAGATTCAGATGCAACTCAATAGCCATAAGACTCTTACACACAACCTCTATCTCACACACCTCATAAATTTGAGATACAATACAAGAAACTGTCAAACGGTATTACAAAACCATGGGCTAAAACCACCCAATAAGGTGTAGCTGACCTTATCTCCCTTCTATGACATGTTAAAGTACACATCAACACGTGTCGCTCCCTTTTACAGCTCATTTATGTATCCGATACAAATTATTTTTTCCTATTTCAGGAGTACAAACTTTCGGAGGCCATAACTTGAGAACCGGGTGTCCGATTGACAAACCGTTTGAAGCGCCGAAAAGATCGCAAAGTTCTCTATCACCTCGTAACCTGCTTCGCCGGTTATGGCCACTTTTCAGGGCATTTCAGAGCCTCTAAAATCTCCAAAATTAAGTTTAAACATTTTATTGCACCCCTCCAAGACGAAAACTTTAATATCTTCAAAACTAGCTGTGACCTTGCGATGCAACTTTACCGGAATGCTTATCTAACCAACCAAAAGCTTCAGGGAGAGTTTCGCACCATTTTGTGCTCAAATGAAAACTTACTATAAATAGTAACCTCGCATAAATGCAAGGTTGAGACACCATTTTTCCCAACATCCTGTTAGTGTCCTATGAGAGAGAGTGGCTTTCAAGCAGGGGCCATGCCCGAAGTGGATGATAGGATAACCCGTCGAAAGCCAGTTAAAAAGTGATAACCTAATAATATATTGGGGGGGAGTGAAATAAATATTAATTAAGCTAATGTACCTCATGCATAGGTGTATTGCTTGTACAGGGCTCATAATGTTACGAGAAGGCCTGGAATGGCAAACTTACCACCTTGTCTTCATGAAAGGATTGGTAGGGTCTGCATGAGACTTAGTTGGAGCTGGAAGCCGGGAGAGGTTACCAGGACAGAGAGTCGGGACCTAGGAGGCCTACCATGGTAACCATCAAGCTATGCGATGACACTCTCTCCTTAGAGTCACTAGTGTTTTGTGAGTTGAGTCACATGGATGTTTGTGGAGTCATGTAGTTATTTCGTACTTGTCTTACTTTGCTTGCTTGAGGGTTTTTTATTATCTCCTAGCACGGTGGGGTGGTTCCATTTTGGGATCACATGGTTGGGTGGTAGTGCCACTTCCCATCAGATGTTCTAGATTGTATCTTTAGGCGAGGAAAGGCTTCGTTGGTATTTCTTGGTTTGTGGTTCATGTACCAGCTCATGTTCGTGATCATTGTTCAGTAGAGACCTTGTGGTCATTGTATTAGACTTTTATGTAACCTTGATATTGTAACTTTGGAATCCGTGGTATTATTGGAAGCCATGTATTTATGGATATTGTAATGTTATGTTAGTGGAATGTATGATTATTTAGTTACTTTGATCTTATGTATAAATGAATTATGGATAAATAAATGCATTGGAATACTTTGATTCTTTCATTATGGAATTTAGATGTATGTGTAGTTTTACACTTAAGCATTTAATTTATCTAATTAAATGGACAATTGGATTATTCGTGGTGTTAATATAATCTACAATTAATCTTCATTGGTAACCCTTAAGAAATCATGTGTTAGTCTTCCACTATGTTATTAGACGTGCAATGGTTATAATTAATGTACTTAACCTTAAAATTTTTTTATTTCACCCTTTAGTTGCCTAGTTGTGTTGTTTTCCTTTAGGGTTCCTGGCGGGGCATTACATCAGTGACATTCACGTTACCCATTGAAATTCCTGATTAACTAATCATTTTCCAATATTGATACATACTCTAATTATTGACATCAAGATTAAGCAAAATTATTATTATTAACTTTTTCATGTTGTCATCTAGATCAATCATCTTGCACATTCTCTAATTAATACAACCTTTATACTTTTTGAGAAATTTATCCCACAAATTGTTTTAACTATGGACTTAGACATTTTTTTTTTGATCGATAAAAGACTGAGGCCAAAGAATTTTATTAATTTAAAAAATAGATAGATTTACATTTACACCTCCATTCAGTGTGGGCACCAGTAGGAAAGAATGGAGGGAAGAAAACCTCCGGTCTAGCCCATATCCCTCAAGGATCAGAAAAAATTAAGAATGAGTTACAAAATGGAGATACAAGATCACAAAGGGATCTTGTCCAAAATAATGAAGATTGTATGTAGAAATCCTCTGTGTAAAATTGAGCAGCAGATTGCCCATCTCTTGGGGTGATCCTGCTAGTTGTGGGCGACAATTCTTGCTATTCCTGAAACACAAGGTTAGGCATGCTCTGCTCCCTATGCTGCACAAAATATTGAGAAAATCTCTCACCAGAATGTTAGGAAAAGGAAAACCGAACATGTTAGCTTATACAATATATCATACCTGCTTGGATGGTCACCCTGTTAGGATACACAACTCAAAATATTAGTCTCAAAAAATCTCCAGAAACATAATGTGAGAGTGATTACCCATCAAAGCTCATAAACTCAATAAACATTAATGAGGCAAATTCCATAAATATTCCTACAAAGAGATCACGAGGAGCTACCATCTTAAAGAATTTGATTTGAGAGCCTTCCAGGCCCTAATTGAGTGTCATGGGAAAGCTTTAAGTGAGATAAAATTTTATCAGGTCGACCCCCAATCTAATAATATGATGCTGGAGATTACTGGGAAGAAAGAGGAATATTGACATATGCATCTGAGACTGATTTAACTTAAAACTGAGAGAACAGGTAGGAAAATAGGAAACTATATATGAATATGGTTATATAGATGTGTGTCTGAATATAATCCTAATATATAAATGTATGTGTTGATATATATATATATAAATATAAATGCAAATATATATATATATATATATATATATATATATATATATATATATATATATATATATATATATATATATATATATATATATATATATATATATATATATCTATATCTATGTATGTATGTATGTATGTATATGTATGTATGTATGTATGTACATGTATGTATGTATGTATATACATACATACATACATACATACATACATACATATACATATATATATTGCGACCATGGAAGGCCAAGAGAGCCTGAAGGTGGCTAGGGCTGATCATACGCAAGGAAGAGGATGAAGCAAAGCATAAACACAACTTAACAAAATTACGAAGCTAAGTTAAAGCATCCTAGAGACATACAGACTTAGACATATTCATCCTACAACTTATAAAGCAATAAATTTAGACATATATGCATTCCTTTCATGAACAATATGTAATGATGGACAAAAACCATCATTTGCATTTTCCTTAAAATAATTCCCATAGTCATAAGTGATACTTAAAAATAGTATTTATCATGAGGGGTCAAACTAGGCCTTTAAGTGGTAATGAAAATTCAGAAAAAACAGAGATAGACAACTTGACATGAAAATTTTTACGGGTCATCAACAAAATTTGAAAAATATGTAAGAACAAAATTTGTAGAAAATTGAATGCAGTTTCTAAGCTACTAGTTGTTTTCTAAAAAAAATTTAAATCTATTTGGTGAAAATTTGAAATTTCAATGCAGTAGTGCTAAATTTTCAGGAAAAAGATAAAAAGGTGTATGTATGACCAACCTAAGTACAAGAAAAACATGATATTTTTTTATACCACTTTAAACATAAGTAGATGACTCGTGCCTACATGTGACATATTTTTTTGTAATTTTACGCTAAGTAAATAATTATTTATGATTTTTTTACTAGAACATTTAAAAAATATAAAAAACTATATGTCTGATCACCATAACTTGGTCAAACCTTTATGAAATTAATTTTTTTTAATAATCATATAGTATGCAAAGTATAGAATGTGGTGCATCTTTTGGTTTTTAAAAATGTTAAACTACATGAAAGTTATAGATGCTTTTCAATCAGCCTATCAATCAAGATTTTAGACATAATATATGTAAAAAATTAATAATAATTATTTATTAAATTCAAAAGAAGGTATAATTTATATTGGTGGAAATTTGACAATTTCCTTAAAAAACCCTTTTCATTTCATCAATTTTAAGTATAAAAAAGTTGTCAGCCACATAGGTGAAGCTTGGAAAACCAAGGAAATCTTGTAAATGTGTTTTTTGTGTTGACTTTCCAGGTTTGACACATCCAAGCCAAATCCCAAGGTTATAGGTTCTGCCAAAGGAAATGGATATTGGTTTCCATATTCGATATCCATTATTAATGGATATTGGTTTTCATATCCAATATTTGTTATTAATAGAATTCGATTAATAATCGATATCCATTATTAATAGAAATTGGTTAATTATAGATATCCATTAGTTGTATGTGTTTTTTTAATTGAACTAGTTATTTTATTTATTATAAATAATTTGTTATTTAAGCTATATATTTTGATAATTAATTTGTTACTCTATTTAATATATAACATATTATACTCTTATATAATTATATAATAATATTAATATACATTATATATATTATTTAATATAAATAAATATTTATATATATTACTAATACATATAATTTGATATACTTAATGATATTAATATATAATATATTAAAAATATTATATATATTATTGATAAAACATTTATATTAAATAAATCATGGGTAAGTGCACCAAGATGGTGTGCAAAAAAGTGGACAACCTCGCAATAAAACGTCTAAAAACTACTAACACGAACGGGTTATTTTTAAATTTAAATAACCCGTTCACGTTAAGGCTCGGTCACCAAGCCTCATTCAAAGCCACAATGTGTTCGCGTTTTTAAAAGTAAAAAACACATACGGATTTTTTAAAACAAAAACGCGACCGCGATTTAAAAAAAATAAAAACACGTACGGGTTCTTGAAAATAAAAAAACACATATGCATTATGTTTAGTAAGAAAAGCATGTACGCGGTTTGCTTACATAGAATTAGATCAGTAACATGGACTTGTATAGTTTTTTCAGCAGGAAATATACATAACGTATAAGTTATATTTCTCTTTGTCTTTTATATTTCTTATACTTTAAGTTATATTTTATTTATATATTGTCAGGATGTTTGAGAGTGGTTTCAACTCTATAGGAGTTATAATGTAGATTCTAGTTTTTAGAGGATAATATAAAATTTCAGACAGTCAAATTTCAGTAATCAACATGCTCCTATTATCATTCTTTAGCTCTATATCTCACTCTCTTTATCTTTCCCAAACTATAGACCTATCTCTCTCCCTCTCTTATCTCTCTCAATTCTCTCTCCCCTCTCTAGGTATATTCCACCCTCTCTACCTTTCATTCCTTCCTTAACTCCATTTCTATCTTTGACTCCTTCCCTTTCTCTTCTTCTCTGTCATTCTCTTATTACTTATTTCCCCTCCCTCTCCATTCTCTTGGTTACTACCTATCCCTTCTATCCTCTCTCTCCTCATATCCAAGTCTCTCCCTCCCACCCTATTCAACTCAACACCTCTCCCTCCCTATATTATTACCCACCTCTCTGTAGGTCCCAGAGATAACTGAGAGGGGGGGGGGGGGGGGTGAATCAGTTGTCTAATAAATTTAAACCAAAAACTTATTAACCAACTTAATGCTTAATATCAGTAAATCAGTTAAGTATGCCAATAGACAGTGTTAATAGTAAATTGCTATACCGGTAAGAATTAATGCATGAAACATAAGCACAAAGTCATCCACAACACATGACACCAATATTTGTACGTGGAAACCCTGTAAGGGGAAAAACCATGGTGGGAAACCTTACCCACAATCAGATGATACTACTGCAGATAGTAAGTGTACAAGAGGGGTCTGCACATGCAGAAAGGCCAACAGCCTAGAGCTCACTGCTCAATCACAAATGGGAGTCACACTGACTACAGTTGTATGGTTAAATCCAATAAAAATGTACTGCACAAAATAGCATCTTCATATGCTGGATTTAGTACCGGTGCAATGTTGATATGCTTCTACAAAAACCTAACTTCACCTTCAAATGATGTCTTCATGTATACCTCTGCCTGATCTCGCATATACCTTCACACAATTCTTTTTCGCATTCCACACTTGATCTTACAAATAAGATCTTACATTTATACCATACCCTAAGACCAATTTTAGTAGGTCGGCTCTACAAGATATTACAATAAATTTTTTTTACAAACAATACAATATCTGATGCAATAACCGATTGAATATGTTGGCTTAATGCATTTACAACAATAATAAATCATCTCCATAGCATGCCATGCTGATTTGGAAAAGATAAACCTGCTGGTGTAACCCTAGATAACCTGGACCTATTTGCCGGTAAAAGAAAATATGCAAATAAGAATATACCAATGATTATTACTTCAAAATAAAGTGTCCACATGATGTCTTCGACATTACCAAGTGTCTTCCATGTCATTCCAGGTACCGGTGAACATTATATCCTGTCAGTTAATCATATACCGGTAACTGTTGCACAATTTACTGTTTTCCGTATCCTACCGGTTAATCATATACCGGTAATTGTTGCACAGTTTACTGTTTGCCCGTGAATGGTGCTAGATCTCCAAAGTAGGTGTATTTAGTAGGTGTTGACATCAATGACAAAACCATACCAAAATACCAACAATCTCCCCCTTTGGCATTGATGGCAACACAAGATGGAAAAACCATCAAAGTGCCAAAACAGAAATGCCAAGTGTAAAACCAACAATCTCCTTAAAGTGACAATCTCTCCCTCTGGGAGCAACATGAGTTATTTTATTTTATCCTGTACCAATTTTCACCATAGATATCTCTCCTCAATTGATAATGTGTTTTTCCATATATCTCTCCCCCTTTGACATCAAATGCCAAAGCTACAAAATCTGAAGTCCATACAAAAATACCAACTACTCCCCCTGAGAAGTACCTTCCTCATCAAATACCAAAATAAAAGATTTGTCCATTTAATTCTACCGGTTGATGACAATCATCAACTATCTAAGTCTCTACCGGTGGAGGTATGACTCTGAGCTGATCTTTGAGATACTCAAAAGTTTCTATAGGCAAAGGTTTTGTGAAAATATCTTCAAGCTGTTCTTTAGTATTCATATAAACTAGTTTTATCTCCTTTTCTTCAACTTTTTCCCTTAGAAAATTCAGTTTGATAGAAACATGTTTTGTTTTAGAATGTAATACTAGATTCTTAGATATATCAATTGCTGCAGTGTTATCACAATATATAGTAATAGGTTCCTTGCATTTTACCTTTATGTCTTTCAATATTTTCTTAAGCCAAAGTACCTGTGTATAGTTTGTTGCTGCTGCAACATATTTTGATTCTGCTATTGATAAAGATGTACAACTCTATTTCTTACTTAACCAAGAAACTAATCTTTTTCCAAGAAAGAATGCTCCTCCAGTGGTGCTTTTTCTATCATCCACATCTCCTACCCAATTTGCATCTGTGTATGCATATAGATCAAAATTTCCATCTTTAGGATACCATAATCCAAGATTTGCTGTGCCTTGTAAGTACCGGAAAATCCTTTTTACTGTTGATTCATGATTTTCTCTAGGATTACTCTAAAATCTATAAACTATACATATTGCATTCATAATATCAGGTCTGGTTTGTGTCAAATACAGTAAACCTCCTATCATAGATTTGTATCTAGTTGGATTAATAGGTGTAGATTCATCCCTTTGAGATAATTTGTCATTTGTAGTCATAGGTGTGCTTACTGGTTTAGAGTTCTCCATCCCAAATTTCTTAAGTAGTTCTTTCAAGTACTTAGATTGACTCAAAAATATGCCTTTATTAGTCTGTAAAATCTGTAATCCTAAAAAGAATTTTATTTCTCTGATCATAGACATTTCAAATTCATGCTGCATTTCAAGAGAAAATTATTTGCATAATTCATCTTCTCCTCCAAAGATTATATCATGAACAAATACTTCAATAATCAAGATGTCATTATTAGTTACTTTGTAATATAAATTGCTATCTTCATTTCCTTTAGTAAAACTAATCTTTAAAAGATACTTATCCAATCTTGCATACCAAGCTCTTGGAGCTTGTTTTAATCCATACAGGGCTTTTCTTAATCTGCAAACCATATCATTGTCATCTATCAAGGAAAATCCATTAGGTTGTTCAATATAGACTTCCTCTTCAAGATCTCCATTCAAGAATGCACATTTGATATCCATTTGATAAACTTTGTAATCCTTGTGGGCTGCAAAGGCCAAGAATAATCTAACTGCCTCAATTTTGGCTACCGGTGCAAAGGTTTCATTGTAATCAACTCCTTCTTTCTGAGAATATCCCTTACACACTAGTCTTGCTTTATTTCTGAGAACCTCACCATCTTCATTGAGTTTGTTTCTAAATACCCATTTGGTTCCAATTACATTTTTATTTTTAGGCCGGGGAACTAATGTCCAAGTATTATTTTTCTCAATTTGTCCTAATTCTTCTTCCATAGCTTTAATCCAAAATTTATCTTCACATGCCTCATTGACAGATAATGGTTCAATTTGAGAAATAAGACATACCTCTTCATTTTCCAATCTTCCTCTTGTCATGACTCCTTTAAATTTGCTTCCAATTATCATATCTTCAGAATGATTCAGTCTTACATACCGGGGTGTCTTAGTCTATTGTTGTTCTTCAATTACTGTGGAATCCTCTGATGATACCGAAGTAACTGGAACATCATTATGTACCGTTGGATTTATTGTAGGTTCAAGAGCAATTGTAGGTTCATTTGTCATAATTTTTGTTCCCGGTTTAGAGTCTATATAGCTTGAAGTTCCTCTGAATTGTTCATCAATCTTTACATTTGTGCTCTCAACAATTTTTTGTAATCTTTTATTAAAACATCTATATGCTTTACTCTTAGATGAATAACCAAGAAATATTCCTTCATCACTTCTAGGATCAAACTTGCCAATACACTCATCTCTTCTAATATAACATTTACTTCCAAAAATTCTGAAATACTTAAGAGTAGGAGTATTAACAAACCATAGTTCATGAGGGGTCTTACCGGTTTCACCTTTGATGTGAACTTTGTTGAATGTATAGACAACAATGCTTATTGCCTCTCTCCAGTACACATGTGGTAGATTTGCTTCTGATAACATACTTCTTGCTGCATCCAAAATAGTTCTATTTTTTCTTTCAACAACTCCATTTTGTTGTGGTGTCCGAGGTGCTGATAACTGTCTTTTGATTCCATTTACTTCACAGAATGTATTAAAATCTTTAGATGTGAATTATCCTCCTTGATCTGATCTTAAACATTTAATTTTCTTATCGGTTTCATTTTCAACCATTGCTTTGAATAGTTTGAACTTCCCAAGTGCTTTTGATTTTTCTCTGAGAAAAGTAACCCAACACATTCTAGAGTAATCATCAATAATTAGCATGAAATATCTATCACCTTGTAAGCTTTTAGTTCTAGCTAGACCGCATAAATTAGTGTGAATTAAATCAAGGGCATTATTAGATTTTTCTAGAATACTTTTGAAACTAGCTCTAACTTGTTTTCCAAATTGACATTCCTTGCAAATTGTATTCTAAGGTTTCACAATTTTAGGTAGATCTCTAACTACCTTAGAAGTACTGATTTTTACCATGCAATCAAAATTTACATGACATAGTCTTTTATGCCATAGCCAACTTTCATCTATATGTGCAATTAAGCATGCCTTTTCACTGTTATTCAAATGAAAGATATTTCCTCTAGTCTGATTACCGGTTGCATTTTCCAAACCAGTTCTAATCATGATTTTGCATTTTCCATTTTTAAATTGTAACTGAAAACCTTTCTCAACTAATTGACCAACACTTAAAAGATTATGTTTTAATCCTTCAACATAGTAGACATTGTTAGTGTTATGTTTTCCATCAAGAGATACTGAACCCTTACCTTTGATTGAATAGGCTTTGTCATCTCCGAATCTTACTAAACCACCATTATATTCTTGAAAGTTCAAGAATTTACCTTTGTCTCTAGTCATATGATGTGAGCATCCTGAGTCAATAATCCATTCATCCTTTGATAAAACTTTAGCTGCTAGGGCTTGTTCTACCGGTTGAGCAATAGGTACCGGTTGATCTTTTGTTATAGCAACAAAGACCCATCCATTGTCTGCTTTATCCTCATCAGAACCATCAGTCACACCTTCATCAGCAATGTAACAAGATTTATCTTTGTTTTTCTTAAATCTGTATCTCTGATATTCAGGATTAGGTTTGTATGTTCTTCTAGCTTCTTCTCTTAGTCTAGCATGTCTATCAGGGCATCATGAAGCCATATGACCAATCTTATTGCAGTTAAAACATTTAAAGGGTGTTTTACCTTCATACTTACTTCCAATTGGGCCTTTTGGCATTTTTCTTGCAAATAGTGCTTCAAGTTCTTCAAGCTCTTCATTCTCCTTCCTGGTTTCTTCAAGTTCTCTTGCATAAAAGGCTCTCCAGTCTGATTTGTCAAAGGATGGAGCAGATGATGTTGATGCTTTGAAGGCCAAATCAATTTTTATAGTAGTAACAGGACCAAATTCCTCAATTTCAAAAGCTGAAAGTTTTCCAATCAATGTATCCCTAGCTACTGATGTATTAGGCATTGTTCCCAACTCATTTATGGTAGTAACCTTCATTTTATATGCCGGTGGCAAACCTCTCAAGATTTTTGAAACAATCTCATCTTCACTCAAGGTTCCTCCACAACATTTGATACCTAAAACAATTTCATTTACTCTTTCCATAAAAGAAGAAATCCTTTCATCTTCTTCCATTTTCAGATGTTCATACCTGACTCGGAAGCTTTCAAGTTTTGCAATTTTGATTGTGGAATCCCCTTCATTTAGTGTTTCTAAGTGATCCCAAATAGCTTTTGTAGTGGACCTATCTGATAATCCCATGATTTGTTGATCTGATAATGCGCTCAAGAGTGCTTCTCTTGCTTTGCACTCATTTTCTTCATCTTTAGCTAAAGTAGTGGGAGCAGTCTAACCAGCTACATTAGCAGTATAACCATTCTTAGTAACTTCCCAGATGTCTTTACCAATGCAATTCAGATGTGTCTCCATTCTGATTTTCCATATCCCATAGTTGGTTCCATCAAGTTTAGGACTATCCTTTCTGAAATAACTAGTAGACATTGGATCTCCTCAAGTTGTTAAACTTCTGCAAAAGAGGACTAGGCTCTGATACCAATTGTAGGTCCCGGAGACAATTGAGAGGGGGGGGGTGAATAAGTTGTCTAATAAATTTAAACCAAAAACTTATTAACCAACTTAATGCTTAATACTTGTAAATCAGTTAAGTATGCCAGTAGACAGTGTTAAGAGTAAATTGCTATACCAGTAAGAATTAATGCATGAAACATAAGCACAAAGTAATCCACAACACATGACACCAATATTTGTATGTGGAAACTCAGTAAGGGGAAAAACCATGGTGGGAAACCTTACCCACAATCAGATGATACTACTGTAGATAGTAAGTGTACAAGAGGGGTCTGCACATGCAGAAAGGCCAATAGCCTAGAGCTTACTGCTCAATCACAAATGGGAGTCACATTGACTACAGTTGGATGGTTAAATCCAATAAGAATGTACTGCACAAAATAACATCTTCATATGCTGGATTCAGTACCGGTGTAATGCTGATATGCTTCTACAAAAACCTAACTTCACCTTCAAATGATGTCTTCATGTATACCTCTGCTTGATCTCGTATATACCTTCACACAATTCTTTTTCGCATTCCACAATTGATCTTACAAATAAGATCTTACATTTATACCATACCCTAAGACCAATTTTAGTAGGTCGGCTCTACAAGATATTACAATAAAAACATTTTACAAACAATACAATATCTGATGCAATAACCGATTGAATATGTCGGCTTAATGCATTTACAACAATAATAAATCATCTCCATAGCGCGCCATGCTGATTTGGAAAAGATAAACCTACTGGTGTAACCCTAGATAACCTGGACCTATTTGCCGGTAAAAGCAAATATGCAAATAAGAATATACCAATGATTATTACTTCAAAATAAAGTGTCCACATGATGTCTTTGACATTACCAAGTGTCTTCCATGTCATTCCAGGTACCGGTGAACATTATATCCTGCCGGTTATTCATATACCAGTAACTGTTGCACAATTTACTGTTTGCTGTATCCTGCCAGTTAATCATATACCGGTAATTGTTGCATAGTTTACTATTTGCCGGTGAAAGGTGCTGGATCTCCAAAGTAGGTGTATTTAGTAGGTGTTGAAATCAATGACAAAACCATACCAAAATACCAACAATCTCCCCCTTTGTCATTGATGGCAACATAAGATGGAAAAACCATCAAAGTGCCAAAATAGAAATGCCAAGTGTAAAACCAACAATCTCCTTAAAGTGACAATCTCTCCCTCTGGGAGCAACATGAGTTATTTTATGTTATCTTGTACCAATTTTCACCATAGATATCTCTCCTCAATTGATAATGTGTTTTTCCATATATCTCTCCCCCTTTGACATCAAATGCCAAAGCTACAAAATTTGAAGTCCATACAAAAATACCAACTACTCCCCCTAAGAAGTAGCTTCCTCATCAAATACTAGAATAAAAGATTTGTCCATTTAATTCTACCCGTTGATGACAATCATCAACTATCTAAGTCTCTATCAGTGGAGGTATGACTCCGAGCTGATCTCTGAGATACTCAAAAGTTTCTTTAGGCAAAGGTTTTGTGAAAATATCTGCAAGCTGTTCTTTAGTATTCACATAAACCAGTTTTATCTCCTTTTCTTCAACTTTTTCCCTTAGAAAATTCAGTTTGATAGAAACATGTTTTGTTTTAGAATGTAATACTAGATTCTTAGATATATCAATTGCTGCAGTGTTATAACAATATATAGTAATAGGTTCCTTGCATTTTACCTTTATGTCTTTCAACATTTTCTTAAGCCAAAGTACCTGTGTATAGTTTGTTGCTGTTGCAACATATTTTGATTCTGCTATTGATAAAGATGTACAACTCTATTTCTTACTTAACCAAGAAACTAATCTTTTTCCAAGAAAGAATGCTCCTCCAGTGGTGCTTTTTCTATCATCCAAATCTCCTACCCAATTTGCATCTGTGTATGCATATAGATCAAAATTTTCATCTTTAGGATACCATAATCCAAGATTTGCTGTGCCTTGTAAGTACCGAAAAATCTTTTTTACTGCTGATTCATGATTTTCTCTAGGATTACTCTAAAATCTATAAACTATACATATTGCATTCATAATATCAGGTCTGGTTTGTGTCAAATATAGTAAACCTCCTATGATAGATTTCTATCTAGTTGGATTAACAGGTGTAGATTCATCCCTTTGAGATAATTTGTCATTTGTAGTCATAGGTGTGCTTACCAGTTTAGAGTTCTGCATCCCAAATTTCTTAAGTAATTCTTTCAAGTACTTAGATTGACTCAAAAATATGCCTTTATCAGTCTGTAAAATCTGCAATCCTATAAAGAATTTTATTTCTTTGATCATAGACATTTCAAATTCATGCTTGATATAGGGAGGGAGGGAGAGACCTAGATATGGGGAGAGAGAGGATATAAGGGATAGGGAGTAACCAAGAGAATGGAGAGGGAGGAGAAATAAATAATAAGAAAATGACAAAGAAGAAGAGAAAGGGAAGGAGTCAAGGATATAAATGGGGTTAAGGAAGGAATGAAAGGTAGAGAGGGTGGGATATACCTTGAGAGGGGAGAGATAATTGAGAGAGATAAGAGAGGGAGAGAGATAGGTCTAGAGTTTGGGAAAGATAAAGAGAGTGAGATATAGAGCTAAAGAATGATAATACGAGCATGCTGATTACTGAAATTTGACATGTTGATTACTGAAATCTGACCAAGTCTAAAATTTTATATTATTCTCTAAAAACTAGAATCTACATTATAACTCCTATAGAGTTGAAACCACTCTCAAACATCCTAACAATTTTTTGAGCTTTCTAACCATATAATTTTTTTAAAATTCGAAAAACATTAACATATTAATCTTGAATTTCTTTTACCAATGTCTCCATAGTTCTCAGAGACATATGCGTGCCATTTTTTTAATAAATTTTGATCTACTTATCCAAATCTTTTAAAAAATTATATATTATTGTAGTTCACTTGATTCTTTACACTTAATTTTTTTTTTGCATTTTCGATTATTTTGGTGCAAGTTATGCTTCATGCATGAACATGTACTTGATTTTTAGGATGTGCCCATTTTGAAAAATTATAAAAAAACAAATACTCAACAAAAAATTAAAAAAAAATACACAACTTCTAGTTCTCACTCTTAGATATCTTTCAGCCAAAGGATTTGTCAAAATACTAAATATAACTATGAATTTTTTGATGCACACGCCAGATACTATGTTATGTTTTTAAAAAAAAATTAGGAACTATTTTTTGTGCATGAAGGATTTGACCCCCTTAATCTTATCCAACTTTGAAATAAATTTGTAGTTTGGAAACTAGATTTAGAGTACTACAATCTTTGTTCTTTGAGTATCTTCATATTTTGAGTGGAAAAGTCTCAAATTGCTCCTCCAAGTTCAGGTTTAGTTTATTTCAGAAAAATGGTGTCCTCTTATACCCCTCTTTTTGCACACCATATTGGTGCACTTACCCTCATATTTCACTCTACCCCTCTTAAAAGCTCTCTTCTGTTGTCTAGAGGTCTACCTCTCATGATATCCCTCCCACCTTACACCTGTTTGTACCCATCTCTCATCTCTTTGTCTCTCTCTACCTATGTAGTACTTCTATCTTGAGGTCACTCCTCTCTTACTATTCTACAAGAGCCTCTCCCTTTCTCTCTACCTCTCTACCTCTCTCCCCTTCCCTCTATTCTTAAAGATATTAATCTCCCGTTATGCTTCTCTCTCTCTCTCTTGATACTTCTCTCTCCCCTTCCCCCTAATTACCCTCTCTTTATCTACCTCTTCACCTTTTCCCATCTCTCCCTCTCTCCTTTTTTTTATACTTTCCCCTCTCTCCCTCTACTCCTACCCTCTAGATGCACCCCCAATTATCTCTCATTCTCTCTTCCCCCTAGTTATCCTATTTCTCTTTAACCTCGCCCCCTCCCCATAGTTACTCTCTCTCTCATTCTCTCTTCCCTCTCTAGGTCTCTCCCTAGTACCATACTCTCTCTATCTCTCTCCTCACCCCTCTTACCATCTCTTCCCTCATAATTTCCCTCTGTCTAACCTCTCTCCCCCTCTCACTTTGTTGATACCTCTCTCTCTTCCTCTCACTTTGTTGATACTTCCCTCTCCTCCTTGATAGGCTTATAAAGCACTAAGAGAGGGGGGGGGGGGAGGGTGAATCGGTGATAGTAAAAACAATACCACTTTAAACACTAACCGGTATAGATACTTAACAAGTTTACCAAACAATATGCATGAAATCCAAAATGATATTAAAGCATCCACAATAAGTAAAATATCCACCATAACACAAGTGTTTATATGTGGAAAACCCAAATGGGAAAAACCATGGTGAGATGGAACTCATAAGTTAACTATCTACAGTAATAGATAACTGACTAGTTAAGGTCTACAAAAGTTCTCTTCTAGGAGCAAATCCTATTAAAGATCCCAAAGCTCTGTAAGGAGCTATACCCTATTAAAGGTAGTACCCTATTAGGAGTAACCTCCATAGAGGATTTTAGAATCCAAACTAATGGATCACCTTGTTAAAGGATTTGTACAATGAAGCTTGTTAGAGCTTACCCAGTTAGGAGATTTGACTGTTGTAGTGATTAGAAAACAATAGGTGGTGTGATCTAGAAGTAGTACAACTTGCTTGAATAGATCCTCTTCTTCTCACTCAAAATTGCATCACCAGCATATTCTGCAATGCCTTCAACAACTTAACACTTCTATCTCGCATCACATCATATTTCAAAATAGTTCATCATAATGTCATTATATAGACATTAGATTTCATGTCGGCTTAGGAATCATGTCACAATTTCCTAGGTGTAGTGTATCTAGACAATCTAACATAACTCATCACATATTTCTGCCAAATCTGTCGGTTAGGGGTAACTCATCACACAATCAATGAATACCGCTTAGAACATCGATACCGGTTTAGAGTTAACCTCACTCAACACAAACTGATTGTCCTTCATTTGCTTAATCTCCACTAAATTTCCAAGATGATGTTAAGCCATTCATGCATATACCAGTTGTCTACATATACTGGTTTGACAACCTCTAAACCATCTTAAACTAGTCACCCAATACTGGCTGCAATACAAGTAACTTTAGAAGTAATACCTATTTGTCTTAACTAAGATGACAATGACAATGTGAACATATATGTGTGTGTATACATGTTCCATCAATGACAACACATGAAGTCATCCATTACAATCATCATTATGCCAACACTCCTTCCCCCCTCTCTCCCTCTCTTTGTCTCTCTTTTTTGATACTTCCCTCTTCCCCTCCCCCTAATCACCCTCTCCCTGTATCTCTCTTCAATTCTCTCCCCTTATCCCCTTCTATCCTTTTGTTGATACTTTCCCCACTCCCCCTCTCCTCCTACCCTCTAAAACCCCCAACTCTCTCATTCTCTCTTCCCTCCTAATTAAACCATCTCTCTAAACACTCTCCCCATATCCCTTTTTTGATACTTCTATCTCCCCTCCTCTCCCCCTCTAATTACTCTTTGTCTCATTCTCTGCCCCCACTAGGTCTCTCCCTAGTACCATTTTCTCTCTGTCTCTCTTTATGTCCATCTCTTTCTCTCCTCCTCAACCCTCTCACCATCTCTTCCCCCTAATTACCCTCTCTCTTTCTCTCACTTCTCTCTCTCTCTCTAATGATACTTCTATCTCTCCCCATCTCCCATCTCCCTAATTTCCCTCTCTCATTCTCTCTTCCCTCTTTGGGTCTCTCCCTAGTACCATACTCTCTCTCTCTCTTTATATATATTTCCCTCTCCTCTCTCCACCTCCTCCCTAATTACCCTTTTATCTCATTCTCATTCTCTCTTCCACCTGTCCTTGTGATGGTCTCTCCCCCTCCCTGCTAATTATGCTATCTCCCCCCTCTACACCTATCTTTCACTCCCTCCCTCTCTACCTCTCTATATCTCCATCCTTATCTCTCCCTCTTTCTCTCCCTTTGTTGATACTTCTATCTCCCCCCTCTCTCCTTCCCCCTCATTACCATCTCTCTCATTATCTCTTCCTAGTACCATACTCTCTCTCACTTCATTGATACTTCCCTCTCCCCCTTCTCCCCCTTCTCCCCCTCTCCCTAATTACCCTCTCTCTCATTATCATTCTTGCTTCCCCCTCTTTGTGCCATGCTTTCTCTGCCTCCCTGCTAATTATGCTCTCTCCCCCCTCTACACCTGTCTCTGACTCCCTTCCTCTCTACATATCCATCCCCCCTCTCTCTCTCACCATCTCTTCCCCCCTAATTACACTCTCTCTCCTCACTTTATATATATTATATAATATGAAACTTATATATTATATATATTACATTATATATTATACTATATGTAGCATTGTAAATTGTCATCGAGCCAATTTACACCTCATGTTTGTGCCCCTACTTTAGCACGTCGCCTCCTCATCTCCTATTTAGGTTCGTTATTTGCCTTATCTCCAATTTTGATACCATGTACACCCACTAATTGATTTCCTAGAGGGGTGTCCTTCTCCATGGGGCTAAATTGAGGTCTCTATCTGAGAAGGACCAGGGTGCTAGTGCCCTGGTCCTAGGACTAGAGTGCCCTTACCCTGATCCCTCTTAGTTGGGCCCCATTTTAAAATGGGGCAAGTGACCTATCTCTTAGATGGGAATTCAATTTTGTGGCTTCGCATGACTGTTGGAGGTTAGCCTAATCAGTAAATGACATAGAAACCCATATATAAAGACATTAATCAATTTATTTCAATTCTAAGACTCCAAGCTATCAATCCTCAAGTAATCTTACATCTGTGAAGCATTCATCAAGCATTTTTAGAGATCTTCAAGGATGCATATTCTTCATTCAATCATTATGGAGAAAAATTACATCATTCATATGCAAGTATGTCCGTGTGATTAGGGTTTTGTCACGTTCATGCCATTTCATACAAGATATGTGATTACATTCAAGAAGCAAAGTTTCATCATCAACAATTGCATATTTGAGGTATATCTCTCCATCATTTATTTCATTGCATTTATTCATTCAAGGTTAATTCCTAAACCAGGGTTTGACTTAGGCAAACCCCTATTCCCAACCATTTCCCCTTCTTTACTATGTGTAGGAACAAGTGTGAAGCTGTAACTTTTAGGATCGACATAATTCACAGAGATGAATAGATTCCCCTTTGGATGGTGAAAAGTTTGGAGGACTAGAGAGATAGGCATTTTGGTCCCTACAATTTAGGTTAAACTTTTGGGAGTAGATCCAAATATTCTCATATAGCTCAAATCCAAGTTCGTGGATTTGTTTAACAAAAGTAGCTCATTGTATATGCACAATTGCTTCATTTCAACACATTTACCCTAATTTCAACATTTTCACAATTCAACTTAAAAAGAGGGTGTTCAACTCCAACCAGTGAATCTAATCATAATTCATAGCCCTATCTTTATTGGATTGAGGCTAGATCTATTGGATTCATCCCTTTAATGTAATTGGTCCCAAAGCGAAAAATAAGGGTTTTACTACATCATTGGGTGAAACCCTAATTTTTCACCATTACACTATATATATTGCATATAAATATATATTATGACACTTAATAGATATCGAATAAAAAATGATATCCAATCTTGGATCAGATATTGGTTATCATGTAAAAAAAAAAAGAGTGCCAAGAGATTTTCCCTTGGAAATCTTTTGTGAAACTTAATGGATATTAGAAATAGGACTGGATCTATCCAATCCTATTTCAAATATCTATTTAGTGAGCCATACAAAATATGATGCTGCAGTTGGGAAATATGGGTTTTTTATCTCATATAGACAAGTTTCAGCTTTTGGTGCATTTGTTCACACAAAATTGACTTTATTAATCATTTTTGTGCATCTTTTGTAGGTATAATGGGGAGCCATACTTGTCGTAAACAGAAAGGCAAGGGAAAACTCACATTAGAGAAGATTGAAGCATATAGAGAAAGCCATAGGAAGAGAAGACAAGGTATATCAAATATTGGCCAAGGTGAGGCCTATTCTCCACCTATAAATGCTATTTCAAATGAAGACAAAATTGAATATCAAAATATTAAACATGATATTGAAATTGAAAATAAAAATGTTGGAATTGACATTGGAAATGAAAATGTTGACAATCTATTGATAACATTGAAATTGAAGACATTGATAACATTGAAAAGAATGAAACAATTGAATAATATGTATCACCAAATTACATGAGAAATGAAGATGTTTTTGTGGAAGAAAGTCAAAATTTGAATCCAAGACCTTCAAGAAAATTGGTTACTTGAAATCGGTGAGAGCATTATATTAAATTTTTAAGGCAAGAGGTCAACATGAACTGTTTAGTTGTGGCTTATACAACTTTTCAATGAATATTTTAACAATAAGACATTGACCAAGCAATGCCAAATTTTTGTACAATTGCTAAAGATACAGAAAATGAGACCTTTGCTAGTCAAATTAAAGATTTATGTGAACAAAAAGACGAAGAAAAATGCTATTATTATAAAAAATATTTGTAATGCTCTCAATTATATTGAAAAGACTAGTAAGGAAAAATATAAGAGATCTTCTCACAGAGTGATCACAACATTGTTAGTAAGCCATCATTTGAGAAATGATTTTTTTATGAGACAAACTTGTATTGATTTCAACCTAAATCACAAAAAAATGGATAGAGCACTTGCAAGAAGAGAAAGACTCGATGATCCTCTTCAAAATGATACACAGTCTTTTTGTGGGAGGCTTTCACTTGTTGATAAGAAGCTAATCAATAATGCAAAGGAGGAAATTCAACAATTTTGACATTCTAACTCTAGAGTATCACCCAATGTAAAGTATGTTTTAAAGTTAAGAATTGGCAATCGAGACCACGCACCACATACTAAACATTTCTTAGAATTAAGCCAAACATTGTTGTACAATTTTTTTTGTGAAACACATTCAACTTTGCAAATCTCACAAAGGAATTTGAATCTTGAAAGCCATTTTATTGTGCACCTCTTAAAATTTGTAATACATGTTGTAAATACCATGTTGATGTTGAACACTACTGGATGCTGAGAGTGGGGGTGACTCAACATACATAAAATTTCATCATATTAAACTTTCACCATGACGTGTGTTTCATCCACCATATGCATGAAAGTAAACAATAGAAATAACAAGGCAACCACACAAGAACACAAAGATTTTTACATAGAAAACCCAAATTGGGAAAAACCATGGTGAGAATCACACTCACAGTATATGTAGAACTATTTACAAAATTTAGGCCACAAGCCAAGGGGCTCACTGCCCCTAAGAGGACTTGCACAAGTAAGGAACACTACCTTAGGAAAAGATACAATTATGACTTGCACAATTGAAGACCACTTCTTCAGGGCATGATACATAAACTTAAAATAATGGTAATAAAGGATTGAACTACAAGAGTACTACATCTACCGGAATGCTGATTACAATTCACAAATCAAAACACATCTGAAATAGTCTCCATCTTTGTACTCCTACACATTTGAATCTCAATATTGTATCATAGTTGCTTCAATCAACAATCACTACTTTTTCTTGCAATAACACAATGATTATGTCCTATATATATCATCCACAACCATAAAAACACACATTAGGTCATCCTACAAAGATGTAATGTGTACATGTATAACCATTAGCCTCAAAAAAATCTCCAAAGAAAATCTAGATGGAAAAAGAAGCATGTGAGGGGTCACACCATGCTAACACACCTTCCAAATACATCCAAGATAGCACTTATGTAACCACACGTTACCACATAGATCAAAAACATATGAGTTGACCTCAAGAGATGAAATAGTTAACTTTGGACCAATGCAACAAACGCAACAATCAATTTAGACCAACCACAAAACTCATAGATGACCAAGGAAGAAACATAAAACATAGGGGAACTTGAAGCAACCATCCACAACACTATATCATTAGTCAATCTGACGAATGCAACACATTCATTCCTTCATACCGTTTCATTGTACAAAACTCATCGAAACACAAACATCCATTGTAGATCATTCGAGCACTAAAAAGTTAAGACATGATAAGATATTGTACTATGATTGCATAATTATCTTGTAGACGTATAAAAATGACCATATTCCTAAATGAATATTTAATGCTCATTTTATTCTCATTCCTCTATTTAGTTAAATCTAATTTAATTAAATCACCCACATCTTCTATTTAATTAAATAAATCATTCAATTTATTTATTTAAATTCACTTAAGCCCTTTTATATTATTTAATTGAATAAATAATTTTATTTAATTAAATCCCTTCTCTCTACTTTTTAATTAAATTTACATTTAATTAATTAGTTCACCCCAATTAAATAAATCTAATTTATTTAAATCCCTAACTTGCAACCAAATTGAAATAAAGCAATTTATTTTAATTAAATCCTATTATTCCTAACCCACTTGCATTTTCCTACATCTCCCACTTGCCTCCTAAACCCCCTTTCTAAATTCTTCTAGAACCCATATAATCCTAATCAATTAAGCTTAACCCATCAATTATCCCCTTTCCCTAAATTTAAGGTCACTTCTCAAATTTGGAGTAAAGTCTTCAAAAGGAATTAAAGCCTTTATTCCTTCAACAAGCTAACTTGTTGAAAACCTCCAAATTTGGAAGGACTCTTACAAATTTGTCCCCAAAGTCTTCAAACCATTAATGGTTAACTAACCCTTAGTGGCATGGTTAGAGACTTTTTGCCTAACTCAACCCTCATCTAACCTAGGGGTCTCATCAAACATTCATTGCTTTGACCATGGTTATCCCTCTAACCTTTGCACAAGAGTTTATCCTTTGGGTAAAAGCTTTATCCAATGGATAACCTTAACCTAATCCTAACCTTTACCCTCTAAGGTAACCATGAGGTCTTCTCAAGCATTTAATGCTTCTTACCTCTCCTCTCAAGCAGTCTTATGTTGACAATTGTCACCATTTCATTGGTGAGAATTGAAAACATGGATTGATAGCTTTCAATTTTGACCCTTGATTAGATCCTTCAATCCCGACCATCCATTTCCCTTTTTCTTCTATAAATATAGCCCTCATTCCTCCATTTCTAGGATCTAAGTCTTTAGCATCATACTTATATTTAATTTTAGCAAGCATTTTAGCCTCTCTTTGTAATAGGAATTAATCTAATAAGCATTTTAGAGTATTTCTATTATCATTAGCTTAAATCATATAGCTAGTATAGCATGTTAGGATAATATTTTTACTAACCTTGTCATCTTATCATCTAGTTTAGTTCATTTACTAGAATCATGCATAAATAGGATGCATTCATATTAAATACGATCAAAAGCATCCCTCGTTCTTGCATTCGTCATCCCTAAGTCACTTTTCTTAGTGATCTGAGAGCAAAGGCATTGGCTTGAGGGACCTTGTGAGGTAGAGAACCATGGAACACTCCTAGGGAAGTTGAGCCATTCCTCATGGCTCCATAAGTTGCAACAAGAGTCTCATGGGTGTGTGGGCAAAAAATTGAAATATTTTCACATATTGGATTTCATCGAACCACTTTTCCCACATACATTTCTGGCACCCACCATGGGGCTCAACACCATTAATAAAATTGGTTTTTGAATCTGACCACTTTTGCAAGTACACGAAAAACAAGAATTGGTGTGTAGGGAACGTTTCTTAGCACATCTGGTTAACATTCCAGCGCATCCAGTATACTGTTTGGCACATAGGACTCATATCCTAGCGCATGGAGATCCTCACTTAGTGCATAGCATTCTTAAAATTTTTCCTCTAGGTTTTGGCATGGGAACTTAACAGTATAGCACATTTGGAAAACAACTCAGTGTGTCGGGTCTGTCCGATAGTGCATCTGGGTAATTCTGTAGTGCATACAATATTTTCTGTAGCACATCACAGACATAAGACAAAATTTACTTTGTAACCAAGATTAGAATTAGACTTGTGAAAGTCCACAAAACCAATATTTTTCTAACTACTTTAATTGTTATTTTGCAGGATTTTTGACAGTGTCTTGCAGGTTTGGGAGCCCATTTTTTTTTTTAAGTTAGGATTTAAAATAGTTTGAATTGTTTTTTACTAACCTAGCTAAGTTAGTTAAAAGTTTAAAGTCTTTTAATTCTTGTTTAAAAATTAAAATTGAACTCACATCTCATTTGGGTACCTAAAAAGAACCACAATAAAAAATATTTCTTGTTTTCATAGGAGAAAAACTTTCATTTTGGGTTATTAAAAAGAACAAGACAATCTTTCATTTTGCAAAAAACTTTAAAAATAACCTCACCATCCTTTGGTGTTTAAAAAGATCAACTTCCAATTTTTGCAAGGTAAAAGAACCACATTTGTCTAAATTTTGTTTTCAAGTTAAAGAGGGAAGTTCTTCCCCTTTTGTTGATCACCAAGATCGGAATTTTGCTTTGTTGACCAAGTTCCTTTACTAGCTCAGATAATCACTGATTTGATGGGATAAAATAAACACCATTTTTTTGTGGAGCAACATCTCCATATAGATTTTACCAAATCATTGCAATAAAAGGTTAAAAGAACACTTGTGTGCTTTGACTAGAAAGTGGAAGGAATATGCTCTCCCCTTAATTGGGTGATCAAAAAGCCAGACCACTCTTACGCTTTCAGTGTTTAAGCATTAAAACCTTTAGCAGGCCTGCCCTCCCGAGTAGTTGAAAAAATCTTAAAGCCATTTTTTGGCCGGTGTGAGGGGAATGACCTAAGTGGGGAACGAATTTGACGCCAAGTGTTCCAACCCACTATAATCAAAAGTGAAAAGTGACGAAAGTCCTTTTCAACAGTTGTGCGTATCAATTAGCCTTCCCCCAGTATCTTTACGATACATAAAACCTTTGTTCTAAAGGTTGGGAAGCCTCCTGAGGGAGTTTATCACTGATGGCCAAACGGAAAGCCTGATTACGAACTTTAGCATTAGAAACTTTGAGCTGAGTCAGTATCCAAACATTTACAGTATCATAGTGTAAGGGTGGGGAAGAATCCGCCCCCAAGATTACTCACCATATATCTCCCAAGATAACTACTCAATTGTGAAGTGATTCACTTTGAGTTAATTTCTGGCAAAAGGCAAAACAACGGGCGCCCCCTAGGGGGTGACAAGGCTGTTTGAGCTGACGGAGTATTGAGACTAGTGAGCTATGGTATTGTCAATGACCTTTGAATAAAGAGTCTGTTTGATTTGTATTTTCTGTATCCAAACCTATTGAAACATTGGGGATTTGAACACATCCTCATAGAACATATACTCATTGTTTAGACTAGGCAAAATGGTTATATCTTTTGTGTTGTGGTTTCATTTCTTATTTCAAAAAATCATCCATCATCATTGAAACCAAGTTCAAAATCATAGAAAACCACCAAGTCAAAACTATCATAATAGTTTAGCACATAAGAGCAACATCTTAGTGCTTTGGAACCACAGTTTAGCGTAGACAAGCTTCAACATAGCACATTTGTTCTAAACTTTAGTGCGTAATCAGTCCAAACATTAAGAGTTTTAACCTTAACACTTTTTGAGAACTTTCTAGCACGTGGAAGCAACAACTTAGCATGTTGAGACAAAAAAATAGCTCATTGAAGTCAAGAGTTAGCGCATTAGAAGCCCATATTAGCGCATAAACCTTTCAAAGCAAAAAAAAACTCAAACAATCCAGTTAGCGCGTCACAGAGGCAGCTTAGCGCATGGAGTCCTTTCTCTAGCGCATTGAGAAAATTTAGTAGCGTATTGGGTTTCTGGCTTAGCGCATAGCAGAAACTAAGAAAACAGGGGGCAAAACAAAAGCTATTTTTGAAAAATCTAAAAATAGTTTAGGAAGCCTTCTTTCCTCGTCTTGAACTCCATCAAGAAGAAAATCAAAATCAAAGTATCAAAACTACTCCGAAAGCAAGTGTTTTGTAAAACAAAGTTGTCCAAATCCAAAAACTAGTCAAGAGGTAAAGCACATCTCTCCTATCAAAATCAAGAAACACCATCACACATATCAAAAGGTCCTTCAATCAAATGGATTTTTATCCAAAAACATACTTGTTTTAAACTCCAAGTTGTCAAATTGAGTTTCCATATTGAGAAAGCTCTTGTTCCATATCATTTGATGCACTTTGTCGTGAAGGGGCATCTAAACCTTCATTTGATAAAGTAAAACTTAAGTTTACAAACAAGATATCTTGAATCCAAAACAAATCAAATGAAACCATTGATAACTTGTGCATGACTAATCCTCATATTCTGAGAAGAAATAGTATTTATCATAACACTAAGTTGAGGAAACAACAACCCAGTTCTCTGAAACTTGCCAAACAGAATAAATTTGTATACATCAATCGCCAACTCTTCAAATCACATCAAACATTCCTCCATCATATGCACTTGTATCTTCAAGACAAAACAAACAAATTTGACAAGGAACCATTGAGGAGTAGAGCATTCTGTCAAAAATCAGCATTCAGTCAACGCCTAAATCAAGGAGGAAAAATCAATCCAACTTTCTTCCCCAAAGTATGCATCACTTACAATATACTTTGATTTGAACCACCGACCCCTGAGCAAAACATCAAAGATGAGTTCATTCCATTTGTCACAGAAAGTTTCTACTAAATGCCCGTTGTTACTCGATCTCAATGAAACAAACAAAGTGAAACACAACCAGAGTCCAGCATGGGTCGAAGATTATCAAATCCTTTCGAATATCCGAATCTAGAAGACACAAAAATTTCTGATGAACTTCTCCAAGAGTGTCAAGAAAGTGTTTCATTTCAAAAACTTGTGGAAAAACTCATGGAAAATGACAAATAAAAATACCTACTCATGCTCACAAGCAAAGGAGTTAAACTCCCTGAAGACTTCGATACTAACATGTTTAGAACAAGGTCTCAACATTATGCTTATCAATAACGACAAAGAGAGGAGGAAGCACGTGACCATGAACAAAACATACTTGAGCAAAACATACCTAAGCAAAACTTACCTGAGCAGAATTTACCCCAGCAAAACATCCTTGAGCAAAACATACCGCTACACATGCCGTTCCAAACTAGAAACAATGCGAGGGAAGAACTCTTCCCTCAACAAAGTAATGCACCCTTTCTTGCTCTTACACAACAAATACAAATGCTGCAAAAATAGATGCAAGACATGCAACAAGGATCAAAAGTACAGTATTCCTTGAATGAAATTTGTCCTTATCCTTTTGAGAGGAGGTTAAACATGGCACCTTTTCCCCCAAATTCAGACATTCCCAAATTTGATAAATATGATGGGAAAAGCGATCCCCACGATCATGTCTGGGAATTCTACACCATGAGCCTAGAATTTGCCCATGATGACACTTATTTAATGAGATTATTCCCAAGAAGTTTGGGAGGACAAACAATGGAATAGTTATCCAAAATCACACCTCCTATCAGATCCTTTGATGAGTTAGTCAACAAATTCATAACTCAATATTCCTACAACATTCAACATGCCATCACCATGCTAGATATCTACAATACCAAACAAAATAACAATGAAACATTCATGGTGTTCCTTCAATGTTGGCGACGAATGGTCTCAAGGTATCCTCAAGATGTGCCTGAGAAGGAAAAGATGGAAATTTTCATCGACAATTTAAATAGCGAGATGAGTTACATACTCAAACTCAAATGCATACCATCTTTTGCTAAATTGATTGAGAATGACATCCAAGTAGAAGAGGCATGTGTCAAAAAGGGAACATTGAAATTTTTCAAAGAAGGGACGAATTCATCCAAATCTAATTACAATAACCAAAACAACAACAACTTAGACAAATCCAGGTTCTGGACCTGAAACAAAAACAGTGGAAATGAAGGAGTAAATGATCCTAATGATATGAAGTCCAAACAACCAATGTTAGCTTTATCAGGTAATCCTCAGGCTACCAAAAATCAAAATGGTGCTAACCAAGGTACTAACACTTATGCACCAAATAACAATTAGGATCATCTTAACAACACCAACAATACCCAAGACAATAACACCAATCAAGGACCTAATACAAACTCATGAGGTAACACCAACAACTTTCCAAAATGCATCTACACACCATTAGGGAAATCATTGGAGTCAGCATTCAGAGAACTCCTGGCAAATAAAATTATCTCCTTACCAACAATCAACAACTTTGAACCACAAATCAAACTACCCTAGTGGAAGGACTCACACTTTTGTGATTTTCATCGAAACAAAGACCATCAAACAAATGATTGCATGAGATTGGAAAACATTATTCAAGACATGATCGATAGAGGCAATTTAACAGTCGATGGTCTCAAGACAAATGGTGACCATGGTGCCTTTAAGAATCCTCTTCCAAACTACAACAAGGATGGAGCTTTGACCTCAAATGATATAGGTGGAGCTCGTATCAATCACATATACAATAACACCATCAATCATATACTGGCTGAGAACAATCAAGTAAACGTCATTACAATCAAAGACAAGCGTGAACATGAATTCTTCAATGTAACCACTAGAGCTCAAAAATATGTCTTGAAGGGGCATACATCAACAACAAACACCCTACCCAAAATTCAATATGATCTAGTCAGTCAACTACACAAAACTCTTGCTCAAATATCTATACTGAAGTTGCTGAAACTTTCGCCAAAACACAAAGACATCTTGGAGCAAGCACTATTGGAAACAAATGTACATCAAGATCTGGATGCTGACAAATTCCAAGCCATGGTAGCTCACATGACAGGGCCTCATAGCCTCACCTTCTCAGAGCATGATAATATCTCATTAAGCCATCCTCATAATACTCCACTCCATATTGAAGTCTTGGTCTACAAACATTGAGTCAAAAGAGTATTAATAGATGGAGGAGCTGGAATCAATATCTGTACCTTGAAACTTATCCATGCATTAGGCTTCTCTGAGAAATCTATTGATCCATTCAAAAAGATCACTATCAAAGCATATGATGATGAAGAAAGATCATCCAAAGGAACAATAATGTTGCCAATTCAGGTAGGACCAATACAAAAGGACACTATGTGCCAAGTCTTAGACATAGACCTCACATATAATATCTTATTGGGTCGACCTTGGATACATGAAATGCAAGCAATACCTTCTACTTATCACCAGTGTGTTAAGTTACCCTACAATGGATAGGATATTTCTATATCAATAGATCATAACCCTTTTTAACATTGTAATGCTATGGGGGCAGCCCAAGACAGTTTGGTTCCACATAATAGAGAAAAACAAAGTTCCTCAGCACCATATCTCCAGCAAGAAAAGTCTAAACCACTATCTATGGATTTCAAGCAGAAAATGAAAATCAAAGAGAAAGGCATGGGAGAATACTCTTTGGAACCCTTATGTTTGGCCAAATTACCAGCATCACCTAAATCTCATAGGTTACCTTCAGTATCAACACATCAAGAAACATAGCCAATCACCAAGTTTGATGGCAAGTTTATCCAACTAGGCACTCTAGCACATGAATCAAAGGAAAAGGACATCCTTAGTTGGCTATACAAGGATGAGGAAGAAGATAGAGCAGCTACTATGGAAGTAGCTATACCAACACACCTATATGGAAAAGGCTACTTGATCATGCAACAAATGGGATACAATGGCAAAGGACCTATCAGCAAGCGTCAAGAAGGCATCACAGAACCATTAGATCCTCCTTCACAATTTTGTAAAAATAAAATAGGATTGGGTTACGAACACACTCTACCACCAAGGAAGACACCGAGAAAATACCAAAAACCTCAATGGAAGGCAAAGAAGAAATGCAAGGAGGACTCATGGTAGGAGGCACTATTTGAATTAACAGAAACAATATACAAGGAACATGAATACTAGGAAAAAAGAAACATGAAGAGAAATCAGTCAATCAAAAGATAGAAGCACCTTGTGCAGAAGTACATCATATTCAAGAACTAGTTTGAAACAAAGAAGAATCCCTCCCTGATCACATCATTACTCCCTAGGGAGAGACAGTATATGAGCAAATGCAAAGAGTAGAAGTAGGATCTGATACAAAATCAGAGAAAACTATCAGGCTCGTATCAATCATCAAAGACTTGTTTTCACCCTACAATATACCAGTCCACAACACTACCAGAATCTGGGATAATACCTCTGAGACTGATTCAAATAAATATGAATGGGGCAGTTGTTCCAATGTTACTGAAGATATTGCTGCAAATGACAGTCATACACCCATTTTTCAAGAAGAACAAGGCACAAAGCATAGACTACTTGAATTTGGTCCACAAAATATCTATGACACCAAGGAAAACAAGCAATGACATTATGAGCAAGTCTACAAAGAAGATGATGTTAGGCCCAATATGGAAAGCTAATGTACTAAGAGGGGAGGGGTGAATCGGTACTCCAAAACTTTTCTTGAATAATAACTTTACTGTTATGCATAAACAGAATTGTGCAGTAACATAAAATAAAGTTAAAACAAATACATAACAATCATACATGATTCACTCCATAACACATATATTTTGGTTACGCAGAAACTCCTGGTTAGAGAGAAAAACTGTGGTGGGGATGGCACCCACAACTTCACTACTGCAATAATAAAGAGTGCTCAGTTAGAGCTACATTTTAGCTATTTCTGATAGCTTACCCTATTAGGAGTAACAAGATCTATTAGATCTACCTTGCTAAAGGATTTTACAACATTTATTCTGAATGTTGCACCTGGTTAGAGGCTTTAGAATCTATAGACTTGATTAGAGTCTTTTACCCTATTAAAGGTTTCTCTTTCAACTTCACAATATTACAATAAAATCATTACAAATATCTGCAACTTTACATCTGAAATGTTATAGCAGATTCTATGTGCTCAAAATAGATTACCTTGCTTATAGCATACCTCGGTAACCCATATAGTAACTCGGTAAACCCTTCTGTTTACTCTATTCTTCGACTATTCTTTGAAAACCTTCTCGGTGACCTCTGTGTCTTTGTAACAGTCTTCTTATAAACACATATACACCCTTAACTCATGCTGTATAAATAGATCTCTTAAGACGGTGATCCAATTCATTGCTTCGATCTTACAAACAAGATTCCTCGAATGAATAACTATACAAAATATTTCATTGGTTAGATTGATCTCAAAATCATACACAATCTTCTAGTGCAATTTCCAATGTAATAATGGTTAGATGTGCCTCGATCTTGTAACATGTTTTCATATGCATGTCCAGGTTCAATGTATCTGGTAACACGTTTCACTCGGTGTATATCAACTCGGTGTGTCATCTTTACTGCTCGGTAGTCATAAAAAGATACTCGATAGACAACTCGGTGTATACTGCGTTCTATGACTGCTTTCTTTTGTAACCGACTAGACTGTGCATACCGACTTCCTTGTATATACTGACTGCATGATTCGGTAGTGTTAATCGACTAGAGTATATAGTATGACTTTGGATATAAAAACTAATGGCAATTTGATAAGTAGTAACAATCTCCCCTTTTGACATTAGTTGAGATGTTTGACAAAAACTACTTTAAAAGTCATAACTCAAAAATCTATATACTTTGCAAAATGACTATACTTGATAGTATATACAATAGTCAATGAAATAGTCTATCTAGATATACTCCCCTTATCATTATACTGTACATAACTCTAATTTTGCATGCTCAGTTATGTGCTTGTGTGCTCTGCTTACTGTCCTTGGACTCCCCCTTTTTGACAAACATAAAAAATTTAATTTCCATCCAGGGGTGGTAACTGGTCAAAAATAGATTTATACTTGTTCCGGGTGTTGGTGAGAGTGACAGAGAGTGCATCCTTTACACTTTTTATTAAAGAATTTTGTGCTCGAATATCAGCCAATAGTGATATTAAGCCATCAAGAGTGCTTCCCTCTTGTGTAGTAGATAGGCGTGTGGCTCGGTTAATCTGTTCTTGAAATGATGAAAGTTGAGGAAGGAATAATGTCTGGAGTGTCATTATATCCATCCTGATCTTATGTTCTTCATTTCTTAGTTCCAATTGTTGAGCCATGAGCTGTTGAAGCTTGGTATAAAATTTTTGAACTGAATTGGGCTCTGGGGTCAACTTATTTGAGAGATCGGTGATCTCTTTCTCAATTGCATCAGTTTTATTCTTGATATCTTTAATGAATATAGAAAATGTACAAAGTTTCTGAAATAAATAAAGAATATGCTTGAGTTGAGGGGACAACTCAGCAATGAATTTGACAAGTTTGACTTTGCCAATAGCTAGAGCTTTTTGTACCTCTTCTATCATTTTTGCAGTAAGCTCCTTGTCTTTGAGCTTTCTCAAGTACTCAGATGCATCAACTTCAGATGTTTCTATTTGATTAAGGAGTTCATCCAGTTGAATGTGGATGGCTGCATCGGTTTACAATGTAGCTATAGGTAGCATATCTGATAGCAGTGTCTTCACCTTCTAAAGTACTTTATTCTTCTTTTGTATGGCCATCGATTTTTCTTGTTCGGCCTTTTCTTTGCATAGTTCACCGAAGTCAATGAGTGCTTGCCCCTTTAATTTTGATATATCCACATTGGGCAACACTATTGGTTTAGATAAATCAACTTTGAAACTATGATTTTTCACTTTCTTTTCTTTACCTTTGGCCGGTTGTACCAAGACAATAGCTTGTGAGGCTTGCTGACCCTCAGTAGGTTGCTCGGTAGAGGCAACACTTTGGTCGGTTCCTGCAGCTGCTGTGGTGTCTTTTGGTGTCTCGGTACTGGGTGTCTCAGCTGCTACATTTTCAGTGCTCAAAGGTGCTTGAGAGGTCTGGTCTAGAGTAGTATCTTCTCTTGTTGTAGACTTGTGACCTTCGGTGCCTTGTGCTATATCCTGAGGAACTTCGGTGGAGACAGGTTGAGTGATCGGTGGATAAGGCTGGACTTGTTCTAACACAGATTCACTAGATACAATTTTTGCATATGTAGTGCCTTCTATCATCTCATGCTCCTGTTCCTCTATATCCATGACATCTTCATCAATTTGAATAGTGTTAGCTGGGTCTTGCTCGGTAGCATCAGGACCGTGCTCGGTGACATCAAGATCTTGCTCGGTGACATCAACTATTTCAACTTTAGATTGTTCACCGACATCTTTGATTTTGAAGATTTCCTGCCACTTTGCTTTTGTCTCTTTTTCTACATCAATATATAGCCCATTCATCAATTTTAAGGCTCTCTGTATTACAAGAAATTTTGAATTGTAGGTTGTCAAGTGTTCCTTTATTTATACTATAGACATATCAGGAAATAGATGGACTAGAATTCTTTCTTTGATTTGTTTCTCTGAGTCCATTGCATATTTCCACCTATTATCAATATGCAAGTAAAGTTCATTTGGAAGCAACTTTACTAGTTCTAATGGAGCTAGCCGAAACTTTAGAAGTGTGCAAATGACAGCTTCTTCAACTTGTCTATTTTCATCATTATTCCTTGTTTCATACTTGACAAATCTAAATCCTCCAAATCCACCATATTCTTTTAGATTAGCACAGAAGTTTTCAACACTATGTATATTTACCTTCTTGCTCTTGACAATCTGGAATTTGTTGGCATCCTCAAATTCTGTATCACTAGACTCTTTTGCCAAAATGAGTCTCCGAGTAGATTTCTTGTAGGTCTTGTTTACTTTGGGAGCAGTAACACTCTTTTGTTTCTTACTCGGTGATGCAGCTGATGCTCTTGTATTAGGTCTCTTTGTTGGAGGAGTCGACAGGGCCTTTGAAATGTCCTGTTTCTTTCTTTTCAACACTTTACCCTTAGGCAGTTCGGTGCTCAATGTTATAGCTGCCTCTTGAGCTTCAGTTTCCTCTTTGGTTATGGCAAGAGTGCCTTTGACAGGTGTAGAGGAAGAGTCTTCTCCGAATTGCTCCGTTAAAACCTTAATCATCTTTGTTGCTTTCCTTGTAGCTTTGGGTACTACAATGCTCATTTTTACTTTTCCCTTCACTTCTTCATAAGTTCCATACCTTAGTTCAGTAGCATGCCTTGGTAATGAAAGATAGGCATCAATTTGTTGTTGTGTGATGTCAAAGTCAATCTCGTAACCCATAGGTGGCAAAGATTGAGTCCTCGATTCCACAACATTCACATAACAGTAATCAGTATCTACCTCAAAGCATATGTCATCTTTATATTTCTCCACTAGCTGGGGTGGAATCCGATACCTGTTGTGCATCTTCTCTTGAAATTTGCTGAAATAGTCATCCATGATATCATTCAAATTATCACCTAGCTTCTAGATGAAGTCATTAATCTGATGGGTGATTGGTTGGTGTAGCTCCCAAACTACTTTACCGACTGATGGAAAGAATTTTTCAAAGTAGAAAAACATGCATACAAGAAGTGAACCAAACTTTAGTGTATTTGCCGAGTTGTTCTTCTTCTGCTTCCTTATTGTGTTTAGATTCTCAAACAGGTTCTTCAATAACACTTCACATAAGTCAACTTTCATTCCCTTTTTCACAATTTTATAAGCTAAGTCAACTGCGGCATAGGGTACACTGTTTTCCCTTGCAGATTGGAAGAAACAGTAACCAATTACTCTAATGGCAAACTTAAGTTTTGCATCAGTGATATTGTTCAGTTTTAATCATCTGTAATTAGATTCAACTCCAGTTAAACTGATTAATTCCTTCTATGATATCATCTTTTGTGCTCGTGCATGATCATAGATAGGATAACCAGTGATCACATGAATGATTTCCTTGGTGATTTTGAATGGTTTCTCTTCTAGCCACATGAAATCATCATGAACTCTACTTAAAACAAACTTGACCCATTGGGGCTTGAACACACGAGGGTAGGTTAGGGCTTCAATCAATCCCTTGATCTTAATATGCTCATACTTGCTATCCATTTTACCATCGGTACATAGCTCATCACATGTGTCTCTTATCTCAACATGGTTGAGTTCTTCAACACGACATTTGGTGAAGAATCTCACATCTTCGACTAACAAGACTTGATCTGGGATGAGTGAAAAGGTGGTTTTGTCATCCGGTTCGGAGGCGACTTTAGGAGTCAAAGTGTATTTCAGTGAGGGCTTCTCTACATTCTTGACAACAATGGGATCTTGGATCTTGGGCACCATTGTAGATTTCAGGTAAAACTTAGCAAACTATCCTTAGGGTTTGACAGTTTACAAATGGCAGACGCTTCACACTCAGCAGATAATAACAATTTGATAAGATCAATAAACTAGCTTAACAATGTGATGAGATTTGATGTAAATACCTTGGATTTTCTTTGAATGAGGTTTTGATCAACTTGATTCACTCTGCTCTGCTCTTTTGAAAACTTGGTGAATGTAAATGACCGTGAAAATACTTTTAAGTGCACAAAATACCTTATCGGGCTCTGTGCAAGTTAGGTCAAAAACATTAAATGCACTCGGTTCACCTTTAACCAATTTACTCTCCTTTCTATTTTAACCGAGTAACCAAATTTCCTTCATTACCGACTTGACAGGCTTCCTATATACACCGACTTGACAGGTTTCCTATAAAGTACTTCAAACTTACTAATACATCTTAACTATGTAGATTTTGAATTTAGTACATAATAGAATAGGAACTATTATGATTTTAGCCTTTAGAGAATGCAGTCCCTTCATACCTTTATCGATTAATTTGGAATAGGTGCACCTAACTCGGTAGGTAAGGTGCTTTCTTCATTTGACACAATTTCCTTCTTTTTCCAAATCATCTTTAATTTTTCTTTTATTTCTTCAGTGTCTCCTCTAGGTTGATCTCTGCAATCTCCAACTAAATGTCCAGCTTTGTGACAATGAAAACATGCCATACCAGGATTTCTCCATGATCTTCAGTTGTTCATTCCAAACCTTATAAAATAGTTGGCACTAATATGTCCATATCTTCCACAACATTCACACCATATCCTTGTATTGTAATCCCATGGTACTATTGCATATTGTCGGTAAGGATCTCTGTGAGTTCGGTAACCTCTAGTGTTTGCTCGGTGTGCATACCACATATAGTTCTTTTCCTTAGCCCAACACTTCTCAGTACTATGTCCATATCTATTGCAGTTTCTACAAAACCCTTTGAATTTTGCCTTCTGATAGTTGTTAATAGACTTTTTCCTACATTGATTAGATGTGTGACCATATTTATTGCAATTGTAACAATAACCATTGGACTTAGTGATATTCAGTTGCTTACCTTTTCTGATTTGGCATATGTTGGCAGTGTGACCTTGATTTCCACAGTAGTAGCAAATAGGCTTCTTTCTTTTGATGTTATTCCTTTTTCCAGCTTGCTTTGATGATTCTCCTCTCTTGGTAGTATGAATTCCTTTCTCGGTAGAGTCTTTTCCTTTGTAACCGAGTCCTACATCTTTTTTGGGTCTTCTTGTATTCAGTTGTTCATCCAACATCTTTGATGCTTCATAACTCTTCTTCGGTGTTTCTTTGGATTTCTTCTTTGTTTCAAGTTCATTGGTCAACCTTGATACTTCAAGTTTCAATGCTTGATTTTCATCATTCTTCAGAATTGCTTCATGATGTGCATAACCTAGTTGATCTGTCATATTTTGTTGAATCCCAGTCAACCTTATGATTACATCATTCTTATCAAATACTAAGACTTAAAGTTGTTGTTTCTCTCTTTCTAGATTTCTTGCTTTATCCTCAGCTGTCCTTAATGCATCTAGATTTTCAGTCATCTGTGTGCTGAAATGTTCATGTTCTCTTTTCATTGCCTTTAGTTGATCAGCCAATGCGTTGTTCTTTTCTTTCAATACTCCAATCATTTCTTTAGTCTCTTCAGATATACTGTTCTCAGATGATGTCTCAATTTGTTCCACTAACTCTTGAGAATCCTGCAAGTCATCAAATAATATTCTTCTTACTTTCAGAGTTTTTTGCATTTGCCTTTGCATGTCTGCAATCACTCAATTAGCATGATCCAACTCTTCTTGCAGATACATAATCCTCTGATATTGTTTATAGCCTTCCATTGATAAGATCTTTCTCTTTAGGTAGTTAAACCCTTTTCCAAGATTCGAGCTCTGATACCAATTGTTAGGCCCAATATGGAAAGCTAATGTACTGAGAGGGGAGGGGTGAATCGGTACTCCAAAACTTTTCTTGAATAATAACTTTACTGTTATGCATAAACATAATAGTGCAGTAACATAAAATAAAGTTAAAACAAATACATAACAATCATACATGATTCACTCCATAACACATATATTTTGGCTACGCAGAAACTCTTGGTTAGAGAGAAAAACTACGGTGGGGATGGCACCCACAACTTCACTACTGCAATAATAAAGATTGCTCAGTTAGAGCTACATTTTAGCTATTTATGATAGCTTACCCTGTTAGGAGTAACAAGATTTGTTAGGTCTACCTTGCTAAAGGATTTTACAACATTTATTCTAAATACTGCACCTGGTTAGAGGCTTTACAATTTATAGACTTGATTAGAGTCTTTTACCCTGTTAAAGGTTTCTCTTTCAACTTCACAATATTACAATAAAATCATTACAAATATCTGCAACTTTACATCTGAAATGTTATAGCAGATTCTATGTGCTCAGAATAGATTACCTTGCTTATAGCATACCTCAGTAACCCATATAGTAACTTGGTAAACCCTTCTGTTTACTCTGTTCTTCAACTGTTCTTTGAAAACCTTCTCGGTGACCTCTGTGTCTTTGTAACAGTCTTCTTACACACACATATACACCCTTAACTCATGATGTATAAATAGATCTCTTAAGATGGTGATCCAATTCATTGCTTCGATCTTATAAACAAGATTCCTCGAATGAATAACTGTACAAAATATTTCATTGGTTAGATTGATCTCAAAATCATACACAATCTTTTGGTGCAATTTCCAATGTAATAACGGTTAGATGTGCCTCGATCTTGTAACATGTTTTCATATGCATGTCCAGGTTCAATGTATCTGGTAACACATTTCACTTGGTGTATATCAACTCAGTGTGTCATCTTTGCTGCTCGGTAGTCATAAAAAGATACTCGGTAGACAGCTCGGTGTATACTACGTTCTGTGGCTGCTTTCTTCTGTAACCAACTAGACTGCGCATACCAACTTCTCTGTGTATACCAACTACATGATTCCGTAGTGTTAACCGACTAGAGTATATAGTATGACTTTGAATATAAAAACTAATGGCAATTTGATAAGTAGTAATAGATGATACCATCAAAGACCTCAACAAAATCATTAACTTATTTAATATCCCAACCAACCACGATGATATCTCCATCCTGACACTTACATCAGCTGAACTTGACCCATCCAATGACTCTTGACCACTTATCTTTCCTGACCTCATAGATTGGGATGAACTTGAAAATCATGACATACCAATTTTCCCAAATAAGATTCCATTATCCATTACTTATGTACCATCAACTCGAAAACAAACTCGACCAGTGAAAAAAATAATGACATCTACAATCAAGGGAGTGTCAAGTCTCTCAGTCGCAAAAATGAACAAAATAAAGGATCTACTGCTGAAAACCAGTCAATGGCAGTAGTAGATCACAAAAAAGTAAAAATAAAGGACACATTTGCAGCTGAAAACCTTTTTAAGGCACATAAATATGGGAGACTTGACACTCTTCCTAAACATTATCAGGAGCAATCACCCATATTGATTGAGCCTACTCAATCAAACAACATTGGTACAACAAAAGAAGCCAAAAACATACACCTAGCAGAATCTTTGACAGAGAAAGAAAGATCAAAGTTTGTCCAATTTTTCAAAGCAAAGTAGATCAATTTTGCTTGGTCATATGCAGATATGCCCAGGATTGATCCACAGTTAAACATGCATCACTTGTCCATTGCTCTAGGAGCCAAGCTAGTTAAGCAAAAACTAAGAAAAATGAATCCACATGTAGCACTCATGGTCAAAGCTGAGCTAAAGAAACTATTAGACGTCGGATTTATTCGACCTATCAACTATGCTGAATGGATCTCCAACATCGTACCCGTTTCAAAACCAGATGGAAGCATCAGGATATGCACCGATTTTAGAGATGTAAACAAAGCCTGTCTAAAGGATGACTTTCCTTTGCCTAGTATCGACATAATTGTAGACCTCACAGTAGGCCATGCACTGCTATCACCAATGGATGGTTTTTCGGGCTATAATAAAATCAAGATAGCCCCAAAGGATCAAGATAAAACAACATTTACCTATCCTTGGGGAACATACTGTTGGAATGCCATGCTGTTTGGCCTAAAGAATGTTGGGGCAACTTATCAATGCGCAATGACAATAATCTTTCATGACATGATGCATACCTTCATGGAGGACTATGTGGATGATTTACTAGCTAAATCATTTACCCGAGCAGAACATCTCAACATATTAGAAAATATTTTTGATAGATTGGAAAAATTTCAAGTTAGGCTCAACCCTAAGAAGTGTGTCTTCGGGGTTACATCGGGCAAGTTATTAGGCCACATAGTCTCAGAATAGGGCATTGAAGTAGATCCGACAAAGGTACAAGCCATAATGGAGATGCCACCACCTAAGAACATCAGTCAACTCAGATCCTTGCAAGGATGACTCCAGTCAATCAGGCATTTCATCGCTCAACTAACAGATAAAAGTCTACCATTCAATCATTTTCTACATAAGAATGTACCATTCAGATGGGAAGCCAAATGCACATAATCATTCTACCAAATCAAGCAATACCTAATGAACCTACCAGTTCTAATACTACCAATAGCAGGGAAGCCACTTATTCTATAGATATCAACAACAGACATATCACTAGGGGCACTATTAGCACAAGAAAATCAAGAAGGAAAGGAATGAGCTATCTATTACATCAGTAGAACTTTGAATGGATATGAGCTCAATTATACATTCATTGAGAAGGCTTGCCTAATAGTGGTATTTACTTCTCAAAAGTTTTGACACTACATGCTAGCACATACAATCAAGTTCGTAGCAAAGATTGATCCTCTAAAATACTTACTCAGCAAAGCAGCTCTCACTAGCAGATTGGCTAGATGGGTGATGATTCTCAGCGAATTTGATATCCACTACATAGAGCGATGAGCTATCAAAGGACAAGTGATTGCAAATCAGTTGGCAAATGCACCATTACCAGACAAACAACCAATGGAGATTGAATTTCCAAATGGAGATTGAATTTCCAGATAGGGATATTCTTACTATAAACACCAAGCAATGGACCCTCTACTTTGATAGTTCCTACACTCAACACGGCTCAGGTGCTAGCATTCTGTTCATCACTTGTGATGGGCACACCATACCAGGATCATATAGGCTTATGTTTCCATGCACAAATAACATTTCTGAATATGAGGCACTGGTTACATGGATCAAAATGGCCGTGGAATAGAGAATCATAGAATTGAAAGTCTACAAAGATTCACAACTAGTCATCAATCAGATCAACAATGACTGTCAGACAAAAGAAGACAAGATGCTACCATACAAGTGAATGGTGGATGATTTCAAACAATACTTTGTATACATCACCTTCGAGAAAATACCAAGGTTAGACAACAAAGCAGCTGATGCAATAGATACTATTGCTTCACTGCTACAAATTCTAGAGCAACAAAGTCATTACAGGTTTCTGGTAGAGCAACTATTCTCCCCAGCTTATGACCATTCTAAATCCCATGTTATCTATGCCTTGACCGCTTCTGACTCTCTGTTATACAGAACCATATATGACTATCTTAAAAACAATATCCTACCCATTGACCTATCTCGAAACCAAAAATGCAACTTTATCTGGCAAGTCGCTCGTTATACTCTCACTACTGATACCTTGTACCATCGAGGTCTAGATAGTACTCTTCTTCGTTGCCTTGATCATAATGAATCTGACTCTTCTTTACAAGAGCTTCATGAAGGTATCTGTGGCACACATTCAAGTGGTCCTACTCTTGCTAAAAAAATTCTACGAATGGGATATTACTGGCTGACAATGGAAAATGACTCTTATCATTTTGCAAAGAAATGTCCTAAATGCCAAATCCATGGCAATCTTATACATGCACCAGAATAGGAACTGCAACCATTTACAACATCCTGGCCCTTTTGCCAGTGGGGATTGGACTTAGTCAACAAAATACATCCTTCATCTTCCAATGGACACAAGTTCATTATCACTGCAACAAAATATTTTACCAAATGGATTGAGGCGGTCCTCATGACCATAGTGACTGGGAAACAAATTGCATCTTTTATTCTTAATTATCTAATCTGCAGATATGGCATTACAAATTCCATCATCACAGATAATGGATGACCTTTTAAGAACCAAGATGTGATAGAACTATGTGAACGATTCAAGATCCAACATCATTTCTCTACACCTTACTACCCACAGGGGAATGGTCAGGCCGAAGCATCCAATAAAATTATATTGAAAATCCTCAAGAAAACAATGAATGATGTAGGAAAAGATTGTCACGTGCAACTCAATCCAGCACTTTGGGCATACAGAACTAGCATTCACACACCTACAAGAGCTACACCATATTCATTGGTTTATGGATAAGAAGAAATTTTACCCCTGGAGGTAGAGATTCCATCTCTCAAAGTATCTTTGAAAGGCCTCATTCTAGATGAAGAGTATCGAGTAAACCAATTGCAAGAGCTAGAACTTCTAGATGAAAGAACCAACATGCCTATACTCACCTCAAAGCATATCAACAACACATGTGCCAAAGCTACAATCAAAAAGTCATCCCTAGGATTTTTAAAATTGGTGACCTAGTCCTCAAAGAAAATCCCTGAAATCAACAAGATTGGGAAAAGAAAGGGAAGTTTGAACCTAATTGGTTAGGTTCCTATGTTATCATATCAACCTATGGGTCAGGTTCTTATCAGCTAACAACTTCAAAAGGAGACGTGTTTGACAAACCAACTAACAACATCCATTTGAAGAAATACTATACTTGGGTAGTCTACTGCATGGAAAAGTCGAAAAAGTCAAAAATATAAAAAAATATCAAAAATCAAGAAAAAGAAAATAAAAAGGTACAATAAAAGCAATGGGTGAAAACTTGGCAATAGGCGCTATTGTGAGAGGACAAATCCTCTATCTATCTTTACTCACGAGCCTTTTACATCCACAATCAGGCACTATTGACCATCACCCAACACTTTGTCAAAATACCATTATTCAGAACATACTTAGCGTAGTCACTGTCCTTGTTAATCTAAAAACCATTTCATCATCTACCATGGCTTGGTAATCACTGTACATATCTACATCAGGAGGTAAAATTAGCTAGGGGCAACATTGATCAAACATTCCATCCTAAATCAAAGTTGCAGCAAACTTAGAGCATCCTGTCCAAACAACAAATCAACAATCACAAGAACAAACATTGATCACTTAAAACGATTCACAACACATGATGGATGATTTTCTGAAGTATCAAATGTTTGCATCTAGCATGAAGTTTTGACTATTCTTGCACTTAAACTTTTTTTGAACTATTGGATCCTCTACATTTTCTCAATGATGCATCGAGCTAGAGAAAGTCACAGGGACTCCAATATTTTTTAGTTTTCTGTCTATGAGGCGATCACTTATACTGTGCAAATACTTGTCTTGAGACATGATTCAAAGCATATCATTGAAGACATGATTCCACTTTGTGCATACAAATGGTTTAATCTTGTCTGTTTATACGCAAGCCGCACTCAGGTCATCCTGGTTCAATTATACCTTGACGCTTGTGCTATCTTGCAAAATAAAAAATCATGTAAATTTTTCTTAGGTCATTATGGTTCAATTATACCATTATGCTTGTATAAATTTTCAACATATCCCAACAAATCAATGCTCAATGATGATAACTACAAAGAAAGCAAAAACATGTGACTATACAGGAATGACAAATGGAAGAATGAGGATGCTCAATTAGTTGCATATCATTTTACACTTAGCAGTATATCATTATCATACATCTCATTTTCAAGATACATCTCACAACATATCATCATCATACATCTCATTTTAATGATACATCTCATAACATATCATCATCATACATCTCATTTTCAAGATACATCTCACAACATATCATCATCATACATCTCATTTTCAAGATACATCTCACAACATATCATTATCATACATCTCATTTTCAAGATACATCTCACATCATATCATTATCATACATTTCATTTTCAAGATACATCTCACAACATTATGCATTATCACATCATATTCATCATATATCAAATCACATACATCTAAGTATTGCATCATCATCATAGAGATATCAAAATATAATAGAAAGCATCATCTATAACACATCACATGAGGATCAAAGAAAATGGTGTCAGATATATATAAAAAATGATCAAGTGCAAAATATGTCATGTCTGTCCCATAATACAACAAAATGATCAAAATACAAAGGAGACAACATCTCTTAGGTATGACTATCTCCTGAGGGTGATGGTCTCACAAAAGATGTCCCAGCACCTGGATCTCTAGGTGGATCCTGTTGGGTAGGCCCAGTCACGCCTCTACTCTCTGTCCTCAATCTCGTCTGCCTAGATTGATTGGATCTCATCGTTGTAAAAATAGGAACTCTGCGCTCCTGGGGCACCGCATCCTCATAGTGCCTCTGATAATACTCAACCTCCTTGGCTGTATAAGACAACTCCCTCAGGGTGTCTCTCATCGAGCTACCCGCAACCACTCTATCAAAAGTCTCATCTCGAGCCTCAGCTCAACCCAACCCCTCCAAAACTGTATCCCGGTCAGTAGTCAACTATGTAATTTGCCATTGATGCACCAATAGCTATGTCTGCAGGTGCTGCACTGATAACTATAAGGACCTAATTTGAGCATCCTCTCAGTGAGTCAGAATCCAAATTTGGAGGGGTACCTGTATAGTGGGACCCTCCATCCCTCTCCCCGTCCTCGACACTGATGGGGGTAAAACATATGACCTCCTTCTCTAGGTTGGCCGTCTGAAATCATTTGTCTCTGCCATAGCTGCTATCACCTCTCCTACCCTCTCCTCACCACCAACTCCAATAGCCAAACCTCCCCTCCCTCTATCCTCCGTAGCCCGCCGCATTGCTCTCTCCACCCATATCCCTTTGTCACCACCAACTCCACCTCTATCCCCTCTCCCCCCTGATCAACTCTCCCCCTATCCACACACTGACCTTGACCACCTCCTCTGCCATCTCCACCATCCCCACCTCCCTCATCTAGCTCCTCTCCCTCCTCTCCTCGTCTCCCTAGCGTCTCGGCCTACTCATCCTTGTCATCATCAAAAGTGGGAATCATCTCCATTGGATTTGATATCCTGACCACAACATGAGCCACAAAGAGTGCTACAAACTCATCAGTGTTGGCAACATAGCTTTAGAATAGACAATGAAAGATTGTTGGCATTTCAATAAGGATATTGAGAAGGTTGTTGATGATTATGGATATAACTGATTAAAGATGTTTACTGTCTTGATATTATTATTTTGTCATTGATGTCAAGAAATTGATTTTCTAATTCAGTATGATGTTGCCATATCTTGAGAAGTATGATATGAAGATTATAAAGATGTCGGTAAAAAACACAGGAAAGAATATGATGAATAAGGGGAAGAATAAGGTATTCAATGGGAAACTAGTACCAAGTCAGACAATGATGAGACCATGATATTTTAGATTGTTTTAACATCATACATATGTTGTAAAATGTAAAGGTTAATACTATACTATGTTATCAAGCAAAGAACCTTGTCGGTAAACCCTAAGGTTATCGCTATCGATTAATGAAGACGGAATGCCTATCGAGTGAAGTTTAGTATTCACTGAGTTGTTACTGAGTTGTAACCGAGCTATAACAGAATGCATTGAATGTTTACATGTAGTATTTAATGAAGGAAGCTGATGAGCTAGAACTAATCAATGATTGGTGAGCCATGAATGAAGTTTGTTAACGAATCTAAGGCAATGAAAAGTTGGCATGAAGATCTACAACTCAGATTGAACTGCAATACCCTAGCACAAGTTCCAAGACTATTATGCAAGTTCCAAGGCAGGGTAAAACATTTTCAGATCGAAAGATGCATTGAACCTGGACAAGATTGAAGATCTGATGGCTATGATTGATCATGGGAAATGTGATCAAGGAGATTAAGCGGTTACCTGATTGTTTATAAATAGGAAACTGTTGATAAACAATGTATGCGGGCAAGTGTATGCATAGGGATGCTACATAGAGATTACCGAGCACAAAAGCTTGAAGACCTGTTAGAATAATAGAGTATAGAAGCCCAATAGATAGACAAGTTTAGTTCTATGTCTAGATTGTATTGAACAAATAGGAATCTGCTTTAGCATTTTAGATGTGAAGTTGTAGATAGATTTTATTACTATTATTTTGTGAAAGTGATAGAAAATCTCTTAACCAAGTGGACTTAACAGTCTTATTTGTAAAACCCTCTAGCAAGGTGACATTCTGATTGAATGTTTGAAATCCTTTAACAAGGTCACTTCTAACAAAGTGAAGATCCTAACAGATCTGAGGGAAATCCCTTAACCGGGTCACATATAGCAATGTGTTTGTAATCTTTAATAGGATTTGCTTTTAACCGAGCATACTGTAGAAGAGTATATTTCTTAGTGGGTCTGAAATCCCATAGCGGTTTTTCCCTATTTGGGTTTCCACGTTAAATCTGGTGTTATGAGGTTTGTGATGTTCATATGCTTTTGAGTTTGCATGTTTGATAGTTTTGGTTATATTACTGATATACATGTTACCGAGGTTGAATCTGATGTTTTTATGGATGATTAAGTTTGTATGATTCACCCCCCCCTCTCATCTTGTTGGCTATTGGATCTGTACTTATATTAAGTATCAGAATTGTCAATCGGTATCAGATCTTTGGACTCCGAAAGAAAAGTTTAAAGGCACTTGAGTTAAAGATCCAAAGATGTATAAGAGGGATGCACCAAAGCTAAACAAGTCAAGTTTCTCTACATGGTAGAAAAGGATGAAGCTACATCTATCAGGAGTTGGAGAATATGTTGTATACTATCTAGAGAATGATTTTGTCACACTGAGCACCTATCCATTGACTATGGAAGAGATAAAGGCAAAGCAAGAACATATTCAAGCAATGATTGAAATAACATCTGCATTGATCGATTCAGAGTTTAATGATCTAGAAGGCTGCAATGATGCAAAGGCAAGGTGGGATAAGCTCATATCAGTATATGGATAAGATGAACATGTTCAAAGAGCAAAAGTAGATAGTCTAAGAGGACAACTTGAATCTATGAGGATGAATGAAGGTGAGAACATAACTAAGTACAACACAAGACTAAAGGAGATTGTTAATCAAATCAAAGGAGTAGGTGGAACTATTGAAGAAAAGGATATAACAAGTAAGTTGTTAAGAACCCTTCTACCAGCTTATGTAATCCGAGTCTCTGCAATCAATGAATTAAGATCTTTACCTAATATGCCAGTTTCTTTAGATGCTACTATTGGTAAGCTACATGCATTTGAGTTAAGTAATTTTGATAACAGTGGATCTTCGGTAAATAAAGTTGAATTTGCATTTAGTTCTTTTCATCTTGATGAATCTAATGATTTCAATGAAAGAAAGTATAAGTACTATGAAGGAGATCATAGTGGAGCAAGTGAAAGATTTTGTAAGAACATGGAGGCAGTACACAAACTATATGAGGAAATCAAAAAACAAGAAGAGTTTGAAGCACTATTAGCCAAAAGGTTACCGAGAGGCAAAGGTAAGTATAAAGGAAAACTACCTTTGAAATGTTTCAATTGTGATTAGATAGGATATATGGCTTCTAACTCTGTAGGAGAAAAAGTGACACTAAGCAAACATGCCCTAATCTCACTTTCAACCACACACTTGTGGAATACGAAAGAGCCTAGAGGTATCACACAATTGGCTACTTCTTTTTGTGGAAGAGAGAGCCACGGGCTACCTATTAGGATTTCTATTCCTTTGTTGCAATTGAAAGATAGAATGATGCAAGTTCAATCCCTAACCCCAAAGTGCAAGTATGAACTAATAACAAGATTGCAGAATTGAACTTAAACAATGGAAAGCTGTAAACACAAGGACAAGATAAGAATGTAAATGCATACCTGGTGTTAAAATATGAATGAAAATGTTTGGGACGGGGGCGCGGGCGCCACTGTCTTGATTCTGCCCTTGAAACTGCTCCGGAAACTGCTGTTTTGCAACCTGAAAAGCTGTCGGAAAAATGCTGAAACTTGCTATCTGACAGAAGGACCAGGGCGCCCAGTGCCCTTGTCCTGGCAGGACCAGGGCACCCCATGCCCCTATCCTAGCTTTCTGGGCTAGAATTTGGTGTGAAGTTCTATCTCAATCTGCTTCCGTCGGATCTGCAACTTGCGGCGTCGTCCAAATCCTGAAACCTGCACTTATATCTGAAAAGGTATGGTGGGCGGCTATATAGGGTTTTGCCTTAGTCAAACCCCCGCTTTGGTGATTTCCACCTCCATGAATAGCCAAGTTGTATTGTAAAAGTAATGTGTGTGCAGACCTTGTGTGTGTGCAAGATCCTAAAATGCAAGTAAGCAAACTAGAGCAACCTAGAAAGTAAACCCTAATTGCTTGTAAATGATAATGTAAATGCTCCAAATCAAGATGCAAAGTGATCTAAAGCATGAATACAAATGATATAATGAGGCTTATGCAAAGACATGAAAACAACATGAAATCATACCCAACCCCAAGGGAGGGGTACAAGCCAATCTTCAATCGGTTATCCCCTATTGCTCTTCAATGTCTTCAAAGCCCTAAATGGATGAATGAAATTGATGAATGCTTGATGGATGGATGTTGAATGTTGTTGAAGTCTTCAAAGATCTTCTCTTTCGCTGCATAGAAGGTTTCTGAAACTAAAATTCCTGATCCTTTCAAATGAAGAAAGAGAGCTCTTATATATGAAACCCTAGGTCTTAATTTCAACTTTTGGCCGACCTAGAGATTGAATCTCCCGCCAATTTCTTGGGGTTAAGCTTTATTTTATGATTGGATCGCGCTCCTAAAATTTTGGGAAAAATGTCCGGGACCGTGTGCACTCCGGGTGCCATGGTCCCGACAACTTTTCACCAAATTTTCAGGGCCATCGGATATGATGATTTTAGAGAGAATCCCGAAGTTACAGGTGATTTCGAGATGTTTCGACCCTCGAAATCAAGCCCCCAAGTTCAAAATAGGACCTAATTAGGGTTTTTGATTAAATGATGTATTGGAGGAATAAATTGAAAGGGGCACACTTTAATGAAAGGGCTCAACTTTATGATATGGGAGATGATAAAATAGGACCTTAGACCTAATTAATTTAATTAATTAAGTGCTAAAGGGAAATGCAATGCAAAATGCAAAATGTGCCAAGGCGGGTGCTAAACTAGGTGTGAAATTGTACTACTTTAGCAAGTGCGTACAATTTATGACGCTACATTGAGCCCCCACTTTAGCGGTCATATGAACACTACGTGCATATGCAAGCTAAAGTACAGAAAAGTAAACATTATTTGAAAAAGGATATATCCATAAGTCTGTCGAACGAAGCCCCCAGGGGTATCTGCAGTACACAGTTAGGAACCGCACCCTACAAAACACACGTTAGATCACAAAATCACCTAATGCTTACTAAGGAAGGTGATGAAAATTCAAGGGTAGCTATATGCCCCCCCTGTTTCGGCTTGCTAATTTTAGTGAGTTGAAACAGGGTATCATGTTTACCACTTTGAATTGTTAAAGAATATTGATGAAAAATGCTCACAAGAAGATTTGATATGAGATCAAAAACTAATGGAGAATCATTTGGTAATAAAGAGGACTAAATCTCAATTCCAACACAACAAAGAGTGTGAGGATTTGAGAGTTCTCTAACACAAGATGAAGTATGTAAATGGAAACAAAATGCAAAGAGAAGAAAAGAAAGGAAAAAAGCATGAATACACACATTGGTGATCCATGAGAAGAATAGTGAGAGAGAAAACATGGACTTATCACCCCTAGATCTTTCCTAGGTGATCCATGGGAAAAAGGACATGGAAAACTAGCCCCTAGAGTCTGTCTAGGTGATCCATGTAAGGGAGGAGAGTGAGAAAGTCTAGCCTTATGCCGCTAGTTCCACTCAACCTCGTGCATGTGTGTGTAAGTGAGGTTAGAAGAACCTCATAGGAGTCTATGCCCGAGTATGCTACAACCTGTATATGTATAGTAAAAAAGCGTGACATCTCACTCTAAGAGTTTGTGCTCTGGTTCCGAGAATAATCACCTTGCATAAAAGAAAAATGGAGACATCTTGCTCTAAGAGTCTGTGCTCTGGTTCCGAAAATGACCCATTACTCAAAGAGTGTAATGTTTATGTCATAAGCAAAGTAGAACAAGGATACCTACCTTCATCACAAAAGAAGATACCCCAAAAATGCAACAATGTCATAGATCCAAGCAAGAGAGTTTTGCACTCTTTAAGCACGGATAAGATAGTTGAAAAGGGATATCTTGTAGTATGTGTAAAGGAGATCCTTAGAGGAGAAGAGATCTTTGTACAAAAGACACCTATCCCCGAGAGGAATTGTCTTAGACAAATATAACATCTTCTAGAATAAGACAAAGAAGAGAATAAGAATGCAATACTTCCTTCTTTTGCGAGGTGAAAGTGATTCTTAATGAAGGATGACACTCTTTTTAAACCAATTGGGAGAGTGAATTCATTATGGATGTATTTTACCAAGTGCAAAAGAGGTTTTAGTCAAGGACTTACACCTCTTGTAAGAGAGAATCCTTGAACAAACAACAACAAATGCATACAAGGAATAACATCAAGTAATAAAGTTCACACCATCCACGAAATAGGAAAAAGTGGATCCTTAGATAAAAATAAGGAAAGATCATTGCCTCCCAAGGATAAGGTCAATGAGAAGGACTTACACAATCTTCTAGGGAGAGATTTAGACATAAGCAAAATGTACTACATACTCACATGGGTTCATGCAAGCAAGACATTAGTGTATGTAAAATGCTCCTCACAAGAAGTGGGTAAGGTAAGAAAGAGAATACACATCTTCTCCCATATCTAGGAAAAGAGGATTCTAAAGAAAAGATGATCAATATTTCCACACTATTATCCCATAGGAACAAGAGATAACATAGAAAAATTAGGCTATTACGTTGCTTCAAAAATATGATTGCACTTGAAATTGTACCATCATGAATGATAATGAGCCCCCAGTAGATGAGCTACCAATGTCACATAATGATGAGCAACATAATAGCCATTAATGTTATTTAAAGACATGATAGATTGAATGAGGTATTTGAATATGACATGCTGAATTCTCAACTATAAGTGAGATCAAAAACATGTATAAAATGATAAAAATTGAAGAAGGAAAGTTACGAGAAATCTTAGAAGAAAGATGAGTGTAATTTATTAGAGCCTTATCCCTGGAGGAAAGGACTTTATGATGAATAGGAGATAAAGATTCATAAGTGGATTTAGAAATTTGAGGGGAGTCATAAAGAGATTTGTTCATCGCCAAGATTTCCTTATGAAGGGAATGAGAGTTGATAGAAGTAGAAGATGATTTAGTTGAAGTGAGATCATCATCACTACTAAATATAGCATTCACATTGAGAGATGGTCTTTTAGATACTTTGGTGGGCTTAGAAAGATTATATCCAAGTCCAAATGAATATTCATGCATGTTATGTTCTAAAGGAACTTTAATTCCTTGTTCATTTGTGCCACAACCATTTCCACTATAGCCACTCTTAGCCAAAATATGAAAACCACGACCATAACGATTAGTCATTTTAGAAAGAAAAGGTGGTTTTTCATAAGACAAAGAATCAAATTCTTCAGAATTAGAGATGTGAGGAGAAGAAGTTTGAGAAGCAGCCACAAGATTATTGCTCATAGGTTCAGGTAAGACAGATTGATCTCTAGTTTCTTCCTTCTTTTTAACTTTAAGCTCTCTAGGAGGAACCCTATACTCACCTACAAAGGTGGGATTGAAATCAAGAGATCCCCAATCGTCTTCTGCGAGAACCTTCTCAGGATCAAAAGCCTTTTCATGTGTAGATTCAAGTTGAGAAGAATCTTCTTCAGGAACTTCAGACTCATCCAAAGAATTTTGATTATCAGAGGGTGATGATTCATCCATAGGTATCTTGTTTAACGAGTCATCACTAGAAGAGGAAGGCTTAGAAGAACTCCCTTTGGAAGTAGATGTTTGCAAACAAGCCTGAAGATTAGTATCACCTATCAAGGTATATGTCTTATTGTTATAAATAAATTTAACTTGCCTATGCAATGTAGAGGGGACAACTTGCATACTGTGAATCCAAGGTCTCCCTAATAACAAGTTGTATGTTAGATTTCCCGACATAACATGGATAGGAGTAGGCAAAGTAACAGGTCCCACTATGATGGGTAAGGTGATAATACCTAATGAAGACTTAGCCACATTATCAAAGCCTCGAATGGGATGAGAGTCAGGCTCAATAAGGGATGTATCCACATTCATCTTATGCAATAGATTAATGCTACACACATTAAGGCCAGAACCATTATCTACCAGTGTTCGTTTTATAGCAGTGTCATTTATGATAACCACAATCATCAAGGGATCATATTGATGTTGAATTTCACTAGTAGGCAACTCATCTTGAGTAAACACAATTTGAGCTTTAGGATTCATCACAGAGTTAACCAAAGACACTATATTACTAGATGTATTAGGTGGAGGAACATTCAAATCTTTCAAGGCATCTTGTAACATTCCATGATGAGTGGAAGAAGTTTGAACTAAATCCCAAATAGAAATCTTAGCCAGAGTAGTTTTAAGTTGTTCAATAAGATCATAGTCCTTACTAAGCATTTGTGAAATACGTGGAGCTTGCGGAAGAATTGGTTGAGGATTAGGAAGAGAAACTGGAGTTGGGATAACTGGAGGAGGATTAGGTTGCCTATTGTTTCTTGTGTTATAGGTATGAGCAACCGCATGATAACTCTCTCTAATCAGTTGCTTAGCATACTCATAAGGGCTCTTAGTAGAATAACCTCCTTGCATAGTAATAATAGGTTTCTTAGGAGTGCAAAAAGAATCATTAGCATAACCACCTTGAACCACTAAGATAGGCCTATTTAAAGGTTGAGACTTTTGAGAAGGACAAGCACCTTGGACAGTGAAGAGAGGTTTGTTAGGTGTTTCACTCACATGTATCAAATTGATTGAGGATGGTTTAGAGGAATGAAAAGAAGTGTTGGAATAATTGTTAATAGTATTCTCTTGCACTAAAATCTCATCATGGATTAAATCAATTTTAGGAGAGAGACAAGGGGTAGGCATTGATGTTCTAGTAGGCAGAGTAATACTAGGAAAGGTCATATCATCCTCTATCATCAAAGGATCTACATGGGGAATAAAATCTCTAGGAGAAGGATCAACATTACTCTCTAAAGTCTCACTCTTGAGAGGGAGATCTTTGAAAGAGATGTTAACCATCTTGCTTTGAACTAGGGTATCCTTATGAGTATAACCAAGTTGAGGAGAGGGAGAATAATTGAGATTCAAGGAAGGTGAGAAACTATCAAGGGAGTTTTCAACCTTGACTTCATCCCCTTTTTCTAGGGTTCTCTCATGGGGTAGAGAATAATCTACACCTTCTTCTAATGGTTCATCCCAAATAGCGAAGTTGTTGAAAGGAATGTTTGAAGTATTGTCAATTTCCGGAGAGGAGATAACATTGTTTATTAATTCCTCATCCTTAGGAGGGAGAGCATCAATAGACGTGTTAAACTCATCCTCTTTCCTCAAAATATGTTCAATATGATCTTTAGGGGAGAGAGAATTAAGGAAATTGCTTATTATTTCATCTTCTTTCTCTAAGGGATGCTTATGGGTAAGACAAACTTTAAGAGAAGGGTAAGCATTTATCATTAATTCATCATATCTAGTGGGAATTTTGTTGGAAAAGGAAATGCCATCACTAGGAAATGTAGGGATAATGTCATCTTCTTGCACAAAAGGATCCTCATGAAGGGAGTGTTTTTTAGGAGGAACATGAACATATTTTTCCAAAGATTCATGCTTAGGAAGGAGATTTTTGAAAGAAGTGTTCATAACCTCTTGTTGCACTAACATGCCCCCATTGGAAGGACCAACTTTAGGAGAAAATAAGTCAATGTCCATCAATACCTTTTCAATTAGAGAGGTATCATGTAGGAAAGGTGAAGTAACATTAAGAAAGGTGTTTATGATATCATTCTCTTCCTCTAGGATAGCTAAATAGGAAGGGCACATTTTAGGAGAATTGTCAAGATCACTCTTAAAGTCTTCATCCTTAGAGAATGGGAGAGTCTCAAAAGGATTGGTGACAATTATTTTAGGCACTAAAATGTTGTTATAGATTGGGGGAGGTTGTTTAGGAGAAGGAAAAATTGAAACAAGGGAAGCTAACCCATTATCACATCTATGAAATGAATGCATCATAACAACAATTTTCCTTTTTCAAATGATAACACATGCAAAATAGAAGGAAATGTTTAATTTTAACCAATGCAAGCACTTAGAATGTAGATTTAGAAAATGAAATTTATGATTCAAATGAGTTCCTAAATCAGATTTGAAATTATCCACAAGTTCAACTTTGAATTGAAAAATTAAGGTTTTTAGCAAAAATTTCCTCCAAATTTTTTCAATCTTGGAAGAAATTAAAACTTGTAAATACAAATTTGAATTTGAAATAGCATAAACACTCAAATTTGAAAACATAAATCAGAATTAGAGAAGATTGGAATTCACGTCAGGTTCACCAAAATGTGTAGGAGAAAAAGTGACACTAAGCAAACATGCCCTAATCTCACTTTCAACCACACACTTGTGGAATACGAAAGAGCCTAGAGGTATCACACAATTGGCTACTTCTTTTTGTGGAAGAGAGAGCCACGAGCTACCTATTAGGATTTCTATTCCTTTGTTGCAATTGAAAGATAGAATGATGCAAGTTCAATCCCTAACCCTAAAGTGCAAGTATGAACTAATAACAAGATTGCAGAATTGAACTTAAACAATGGAAAGCTGTAAACACAAGGACAAGATAAGAATGTAAATGCGTACCTGGTGTTAAAATATGAATGAAAATGTTCAGGACGGGGGCGTGGGCGCCACTATCCCGATTCTGCCCCTGAAACTGCTCCGGAAACTGCTGTTTTGCAACCTGAAAAGCTGTCGGAAAAATGTTGAAACTTGCTGTCTAACAGAAGGACCAAGGCGCCCAGCGCCCCTGTCCTAGGGACCAGGGCGCCCAGTGCCCCTGTCCTGGTAGGACCAGGCCACCCCACGCCCCTGTCCTAGCTTTCTGGGCTAGAATTTGGTTTGAAGTTCTATCTCAATCTGCTTCCGTCAGATCTACAACTTGCGGCGTCGTCCGAATCCTGAAACCTGCACTTATATCTAAAAAGGTATGGTGGGTGGCTATATAGGGTTTTGCCTTAGTCAAACCCCCAGTTTGGTGATTTCCACCTCCACGAATAGCCAGATTGTATTGTAAAAGTAATGTATGTGCAGACCTTGTGTGTGTGCAAGATCCTAAAATGCAAGTAAGCAAACTAGAGCAACCTAGAAAGTAAACCCTAATTGCTTGTAAATGATAATGTAAATGCTCCAAATCAAGATGCCAAGTGATCTAAAGCATGAATACAAATGATATAATGAGGCTTATGCAAAGACATGAAAACAACATGAAATCATACCCAACCCCAAGGGAGGGGTACAAGCCAATCTTCAGTCAGTGATCCCCTATTGCTCTTCAATGTCTTCAAAGCCCTAAATGGATGAATGAAATTGATGAATGCTTGATGGATGGATGTTGAATGTTGTTGAAGTCTTCAAAGATCTTCTCTTTCGCTGCATAGAAGGTTTTTGGAACTAAAATTCCTGATCCTTTCAAATGAAGAATGAGAGCTCTTATATATGAAACCCTAGGTCTTAATTTCAACTTTTGGCCGACCTAGAGATTGAATCTCCCGCCAATTTCTTGGGGTTAAGCTTTATTTTATGATTGGATCGCGCTCCTAAAATTTTGGGAAAAATGTCCGGGACCGTGTGCACTTCGGGCGCCATGGTCCCGACAACTTTTCACCAAATTTTCAGGGCCGTCGGATATGATCATTTTAGAGAGAATCCCGAAGTTACAGGTGATTTCGAGATGTTTCAACCCTCGAAATCAAGCCCCCAAGTTCAAAATAGGACCTAATTAGGGTTTTTGATTAAATGATGTATTGGAGGAATAAATTGAAAGGGGCACACTTTAATGAAAGGGCCCAACTTTATGATATGGGAGATGATAAAATAGGACCTTAGACCTAATTAATTTAATTAATTAAGTGCTAAAGGGAAATGCAATCCAAAATGCAAAATGTGCCAAGGCGGGTGCTAAACTAGGTGTGAAATTGTACTACTTTAGCAAATGCATACAATTTATGATGCTACACTAACTATCCTGACAAAGATTCTACTGAAAAGAGAGATTACTGAGATGATAGACAAAAAGATAACTATCACAGAGGACACCGAGACTTCAGAAGAAGAGATAGAAAGACATGCCTAATAGCTGATGAGGAATCCAACGATGATAAATTAGATGAGATTGATACAGAGGAAGTAGTTTATGTGGCTATCAAGGATGGATTAGATGAAGAAAGGTATGAATAAAAAGCCCTAATATCTCACATAAACACTAATGATTCTTGGATTATAGATAGTGGATGATCACATCATATGACAGGAGATAAACACAAGTTTGTTATGTTAGAAGATTATGATGGAGGCTATGTTAGATTTGGTAATGATGCACCATGTCCAGTGAGGGGTAAAGGATCTATAACACTTCTTGATAATGCAAGATGCAATGATGTCTATTGGGTTGAAGGTTTGAAATACAATTTGTTGAGTGTAGCACAACTAAACAACATAGGTTACCAAATAGAATTTCAGAAGGGAATTGTCAAAGTTCATGACAAGAATGGAAAGTTAGCTGCTATTGGGACACAAATAAAAGGTAACACATTTCACCTTGACTCAACTCGGAATAAGTGTTTTCATCCAAAGTTAGATGATACCTGGTTATGGCATAAAAGGTTTTGTCATGTCAATTTTGATAATCTAATCAAAATAGGTAAGAAGCACAGAGTAAGAGGTCTACCGAGTCTTGAAAAACCTGAGAATGCTATGTGCTAAGGATGCCAGATGGGTAAGATGACAAGATCAAGCTTTACAAGTAAGTATTACACTTCTAATGGAATTTTAGATCTAGTGCACACTGATATTTGTGGTCCTATGAAAGTTCAAAGTTATTATGGTGATAAATATTTCATATTATTTGTGGATGACTATTCAAGGATGATGTTAGTAATGTTTTTAAAAGAAAAATCAGAAGCTTTTCAAATGTTTAAATGGTACAAGGAAAGAGTTGAAAATGAAACAGGAAGACAACTAAAATGTCTTAGATCAGATAGAGGAGGAGAGTTCACATCTGATGAGTTCAACTTATTTTGCAATGATCAGGGTATTAAAAGACAAGTCTCTGTACCAAGAACTCCACAATAGAATGGAATAGCTGAGAGAAGAAATAGATCTATTGTGGACTGTGCTAGAACACTGATGATTGAAAAGAAGGTGCCATAAACATTTTGGAGAGAAGCAATAATCACAACAGTTTACACCTTGAATCGAGTTCAATTGAAGAAATGTACTTTGAAGACACCATATGAAATCTGGTATGATAAGAAACCTAATGTAAGTTATTTTAAAATATTTGGAAGTAGATGCTATGTTTATAAAGATGATAGAAATGGAAAATTTGATCCAAAAAGTGAAGAAGGAACGTTTCTAGGTTATTCTTCTATAAGCAAAGCATTTAAATGTTTGATCAAATCATCTAACAAAATAGTAGAAATTGCAAATGTGAAAATTGATAAATTTGCAGAAAGAAATGATGAAGGAAATTCCAAGGAACTAGAAGACTGTGATGAATTCGTCTATGTTCAACTGATAAGTCCTACCGAGAAGACTATTGAAGCAAATGAAGAGAATATTTAGTTACCGAGTGATGAAGAAGATCATACAGAGCCTACCGAGCCTGTATTAGCCAAGTATGTCAGGAGACATCATGCACCAAGTTAGATTATAGGAGATAAGGATGATCCAGTAATGACAAGGAACAAACTGAGACATAACACATGTTTGATATCTGAATTTGAACCGAGAATAGTGAAAGAGGCATTTAACAGTGAAGATTGGATAAATGCTATGATAGAAGAGATTGATCAAATCAAGAAGAATGACACATGGACACTAATCCCAAGACCGAAGGACAAAAATGTAATGGGTACAAAGTGGATTTTTAGAAACAAGCTAAATGAAAAAGGAGAGGTCATTCGGAACAAAGCAAGACTAGTTTGCAAAGGTTATGCTCAAGAAGAAGGAATTGATTATGGTGAAACTTTTGCACCTGTTGCTAGACTTGAAGGAGTAAGAACATTGTTGGACTGTGCTGCTTTCAAAAATTTCAAGGTATATCAAATGGATGTCAAATCTGCATTTTTGAATGGAATATTAGAAGAAGAAGTTTGCATTGAACAACCTGAAGGATTTGTTGAAGATAATAATAAAGATCAGGTATGTAAATTGAACAAAGCTTTATATGGTTTGAAACAAGCACCAAGAGCATGGTATGAAAGATTGCACTCTTATTTGATTAAGATTGGTTTTATAAGGACAAGTGAGAATAGCAACATGTACATGAAGAATGATGAAAATGGAATACTGATCTCAGCCATATTTGTTGATGATATTATATTTTGTGGAAATGACACTTTATGCAAGAACTTTGGAAATGAAATGAGCAAATAATTTGAGATGTCATTAATTGGTGAGATAAAGTATTTTATAGGTTTACAGATACTTCAAATGAAAAATGAGATTTTCATTACTCAATCCAAGTACATAAAGGAAATCTTGAAGAAATTTGGAATGGAGGATTCAAAACTAGTAAGTACTCCTATGACTACCAACTATAAATTATCAAAGAATGATGAATCTGCATCTGTTGATGAGATACTTTACCGATCCATGATTGGAAAGCTACAATATGTTGTTCAAAGCAGACTAGACATAGCACATGCAGTAGGTATAGTTGCAAGATTCTCTGCAGATTCTAAGGAAATACACATGACAACAATCAAAAGAATTTTTAGATACTTGAAAGGCACAGAGGATTATGGCTTAGTATATCAGAAAGGAAATGATTTTGGTTTAAAAGTTTATACTGATGCTGATTGGGTAGACAACATTGATGACAGAAAAAGCACAAGTGGAGGAGCTTTCTTTTTAGGAGAAAGACTAGTGAGTTGGCTTAGCAAAAAACAAGGATGTGTTTCTCAGTCAATAGTAGAAGCTGAATACGTTGCTGCAACATTGAATTGTACCAACATTGCATGGATCAAAAAATTGTTGGAAGGTATAAATGAGAAAGTTACCGAGCTAGTAACTATATTTTGTGACAATACTAGTGCCATTAATATTTCAAAGAATCATGTTATGCACTCTAAGACAAAGCACATATCTATCAAATATCATTATTTTAGAGAAGAAGCTCAAGAGAAGAAATGGGTATTGGAGTATGTTAGCACAAAGGAACAAATAGCAGATATCTTCACCAAGCCACTACCAAGGGACACTTTTGAATATCTCAGAAGTAAGTTAAGGGTCCTACCCTTATCTTCTACTCACTAACCGAGTTCGATGAAAGCATCAATCTGATGACTCTAATGAATATCTTTTGGGAGTTGATGCTGATTTATACACTTTAGGATGTTTTCTAAAGGTATACAGGAAATATTACAGGGAACAGGAATTGAAGACAAATGCTCTGACCGAGACTCAGTTGATACACAACAGTAGGAAATAACTTCTTATAGAAAGTAATTATGTTTTAGTTCTTTTCTTTTTGGCATTGTTGTCAAAGGGGGAGAAGACTACTATAAAAGGGAGAAGACTAATATAGAGGAAGAAGACTTATCAAGGGAGAAGACTAAAAGAAAACTAAGCAGACTACAGATTAGAAAGAAGACTGAAACCAAGAGAAGTCTAATGTATGGGGGACAACATTTCATCATTTCAGAATCACAACAATCTAAATCTTTTAAGGTCAAATCAATTGGTTTTGCCATCAATGCCAAAGGGGGAGATTGTTGGCAACATAGCTTTAGAACAGACAATGAAAGATTGTTGGCATTTCAATAAGGATATTGAGAAGGTTGTTGATGATTATGGATATAACTGATTAAAGATGCTTATTGTCTTGATATTATTATTTTGTCATTGACTATTATGCAAGTTCCAAGGCAGGGTAAAACATTTTCAGATTGAAAGATGCATTGAACCTGGACAAGATTGAAGATCTGATGGCTATGATTGATCACGGAAAATGTGATCAAGGAGATTAAGAGGTTACCTAATTGTTTATAAATAGGAAACTGTTGATAAACAATGTATGTGGGCAAGTGTATGCATAGGGATGCTACATAGAGATTACCGAGCATAGAAGCTTGAAGACATGTTAGAATAACAGAGTATAGAAGCCCAACAGATAGACAAGATTAGTTCTATGTCTAGATTGTATTGAACAAATAGGAATCTGCTTTAGCATTTTAGATGTGAAGTTGCAGATAGATTTTATTACTGTTATTTTGTGAAACTGACAGAAAATCTCTTAACCGAGTAGACTTAACAATCTTATTTGTAAAACACTCTAGCAAGGTGACATTCTGATTGAATGTTTGAAATCCTTTAACAAGGTCACTTCTAACAAAGTGAAGATCCTAACAGATCTGAGGGAAATCCCTTAACCGGGTCACATATAGCAATGTGTTTGTAATCTTTAACAAGATTTGCTTTTAACCGAGCATACTCTAGAAGAGTATATTTCTTAGTGGGTCCGAAATCCCATAGTGGTTTTTCCCTATTTAGGTTTCCACGTTAAATCTGGTGTTATGAGGTTTATGATGTTCATATGCTTTTGAGTTTGCATGTTTGATAGTTTTGGTTATATTACTGATATACATGTTACTAAGGTTGAATCTGATGTTTTTATGGATGATTAAGTTTGTATGATTCACCCCCCCTCTCATCTTGTTGGCTATTGGATCTATACTTATATTAAGTATCAGAACTATCAATCAGTCATCCCTGCATCTACTATCTCGTATTCATAGTCCCATATCTCGCTGGCTAGGTGAAAGAACTCCTCAACCACCGTTGCGCTATCAATAGTGGGTCCCCACTCTGGTACATCCTACCTCTGTCGAGCATACAAGCATACTCCCTATGGTATCCCATGCTATCGACCATACTGCCGCAACACTCAGCTGCGCAGGAACCTCTCAATAACAAAGGGCGTTCACCATATAAAAAAATGGGTCATATAGACATAGGGCATCTCCATCCCATCCTCTACCCATACCTCACAACCCATATACGGTCTCCAGATGACCATATCAATATCATCCAACACTCGCTTCCAATGCTCTAGTTTTCCCAGCTTATGCTGGACAACCATCCCTCTATATCCATATGCATAAGCACATCCAGCTGGCCTATCTCTGTCCACAAGTGGCTTAGCTACAGGAATATGCTCCCACGCCCATACCTATAGCAGCATGACCCTAGCTGAGGGACCGCTGTATCCCAAGTAAACTACTTGATGCATGTCCTTGTATAAGTGGGCCAACATGGCCGACCCCCATGCAAATTGATGACCCTGTGTTACCATGTCCTCCAAGACCAACCCCCATCCCACTGCTAGTCCCTTTGACCTACAGTTGGGACATAAGAAACCACCTATAAATCCTGCCAACATTGATGGTAGAGGGGTGTAATCCTACCAGGGGATCTCATACTGGCAGCTCATATGGTAAAAGTGCACCTACCACTGGAATCCACAGAATTTGGTAGCAATCCTCAGGTGTCACTGTCATCTCACCTATTGCCAAATGGAAGGTGTTGGTGTCACTATGCCACCTCTCGGCCAAAGATATCAATAAACCCCAGTTAATGATATATCGGGGCATCTCCAACAAAGAGGATAGTCCACACCTCTCAATGATATCCTTGTCTACCTATGTCAATCATGGTATCAATGACCACAATCTTGAAAATCGCTCTCATGACTACACAACCCCAAGCCGCTCCTGTCACAAGAAAAACATGTCCAATATCAGTTTCCTCATCAAATCAATCCATATCAACATCAGATCAATATCAACTTGAAATATTGAAAATCTAATCAATTTCCACATCATATCAAATCCATATCCATATAAGATCATATCAACTTGTAACACAACTCAAGTTTCACATTCATATCAGCTTGTAACACAACTCAAGTTTCACATTCATATTAGCTTGTAAAACAACTCAAGTTCCAAATTCATATCAACTTGTAGCACAACTCAAGTTCCACAATCATATCAAATTGTAAAGCAACTCAAGTTCCACATTTATATCAACTTGAAACAATGCATATCAAATCAATTTCATATCCCATCACAAATCCATATCAAATCCACATCATATCATATCAATCTATCAACATCAACTTGAAACATTGCAAATCAAATCAAGTTATCTCCAAAATCCATATCAAACAAACCATATCGGAACTCATATTGGATAAATTATCAAAACAACGACAATAGACACGCAACCTACCTATCACACCCAACCTGACAAAACTGGAAAACACCTACATATCTTTCTTCATCTCATAATCCTCACCAAAATCCTACTTTTCCCAAATTTTTCTACCCACGTTCTAAAATTTTTTATCCACACGCTATGCTGCTCTACATGCGCTATCCAACAATCGCCATGCGCTATCAAAATGCATCTAAAGCACTAAAATGCACCTATTCACTATCCTAATCTATCAAGGCACCACACAATTCATCCTAAGCACTAAAACCCCCTATGCGCTATCCTAATCTGGCCCTGCACTGCAAACCTACCCCTATGCGCTAGGTCACACCTACAGGCTAGGCTAACCTACCCCTGTGACCCCCGGTTAACCTTAAGCGCTAGGTCTAAGAGATGCACTACTCGTTTCCCCCTGTGCACTATCCTGCAAACCCGATGTGCTAACTTCTATCTATGCGCTATCCTAACCCCCCTCTGCGCTATCCTAACCTACCTGGATGCTACCCTGGTTCCTAAGACACTATGCGCTACATTTTGTTTCGTATGTGCTACGGTTTTCACCGGACACGCTAAACTGTTAATTTCCATGACAAAAATAAAAAACCTGACGAAAAATGACAAAACAAAAATAAAAAAGGGGTAAAAAATGATAACTTACCGGTGGTCCATACGTGGTGAGCCTCCGATACCTCCGAACATGCTTAAATCGATAAGAAGCAAAGGGAACCGACATCTTGACTTTCTCTCCAAGTGTCACTTTCTCCAAAGTCAACAAGCACAAATGAGACAAAATACATCACTTTTTACCTATTTATAGGGTAAATGGAAATTAGGGTTACGTGGTGGAACATAAAAATTGCTCGTGGTCTCACTTCTAACCCTAACAAACATCATTATCGAGAGATGAATCAAATTAATGCATTCAACATAGACAAAAATTCAAAATGCAATCAAATTTATCAATTCAAATCAAATTTTCAAATTTTTGATTCATCTCTCGAGGGGGCATTATCAACATCATTTATCAAATCTCGAGCACGACATGAACATCTCGACACGACATCACACTGATCATAATCAAATTTTGACGACACATCATTTTTCTTTGTATCAACATGTGCACACATGTCACTTCAAAGAGGGGCAAAATGTAGACGTATAAAAATGACCATATTCCTAAATGAATATTTAAATATTCCTAAATGACCATATTCTTTAGCCTCTCTTTGTAATAGGAATTAATCTAATAAGCATTTTAGAGTATTTCTCTTATCATTAGCTTAAATCATATAGCTAGTATATCATGTTAGGATAGAATTTTTACTAACCTTGTCATCTTATCATCTAGTTTAGTTCATTTACTAGAATCATGCATAAATAGGATGCATTCATATTAAATACGATCAAAAGCATCCCCCATTCTTGCATTCGTCATCTCTAAGTCACTTTTCTCATTGATCTAAGAGCAAAGGCATTGGCTTGAGGGACCTTGTGAGATAGAGAACCATGGAACACTTCTTGGGAAGTTGAGCCATTCCTCATGGCTCCATAACTTGCACCAAGAGTCTCATGGGTGTGTGGGCAAGTCCTTGAAATATTTCCATATTTTGGATTTCATCGAACCGCTTTTCCTGCATACATATCTAACACAAATTCACCACAAGCTGAAATAGAAAGGCTTCTCCACAATCTTACAATTAATACATTATCTAAGACACAGACCAATAGTTCTTCACCTATATAGTATTTGAACATCTAAAATATAAAGAGCCTGAACACACAACTATCATAATTCGACCACATAAATTTCTAATACAAATCCACCATATTATGGAGAAAAGGCCAAACAAACAAATTGTTCACTACAATAGTCACACTTCTCTAAAACATAACTCTAGATCATGAGGATCACCAACAAAGCACTGGAAACTTTATACAACATCATTATTTTCTCATAGGAAATAGTACACATACTCCATACAACCACATGAAATTTACATCAACATATTTCAACTGTATATATATCAATTGCACACCATAGAACAATGTCTAGACCCTGAGAATGGTTAAGTATGTCTTCTAGACCAATTGAGTCTAACAACACCAAATTAAAATACATAATCCTTCTTTACACATCTTCATGATCACAAAGTGATACAGATTATCTTTCACCAACTTGTAGCACATCACTATATTAGACTATATCTAGACCACTTCTAGACCAACAAGTTTGATATCAATGACAACACAATCTTATATTTGTAACAATTGAGTTTTCAATGTATCATGAAGTATTTTGCTATATTCATTCTAATTTACATACTAATGAAATGTTTTTTTTTTTTGACTAAAATAGGGGTAAAAATTTATTGAAATCCAAAGAGAACAATACAACAAAAGGAACAACAAAAAATGCAAAGAGCTCTAATGAGATTTATCTTGAGCAACAAGTTGATCCAATTCATGAGACAATTCAAGGGGAAGATGCCTCCAATCCATAATATTCCAATCTTGGATATACTCGGATGCTCACTTAGCCAAACAGTCGGCCACACCATTCCACTCCTGAGGGATATGGGAAATAATGTTGTAGGTGTGTAGTGAAATGTAGTTTTGAAGTCATCCACAAACTTGTTAGATCTATTTTTATGTGTTAGAGATGATGGATTCTCTTTCTATAGAAATGAATGTTTAAATGAGTAGTATTCGCAATTATGGTGGCCTATCAAAGATTGTTTCATGTTTTCATGAGGGAAATGAAAACAAATTTGGAAATAAATTTTTTTAGAAAAAGAGATATAAGATGGTAAAATATAGTTTGAAGAGTGGAGATGAAGGTTTTAGATGCAAGTTGGTCTCTAGACAAGTCAATGTTATTGATTTTATTTCAAATTTTAAGGAAAATATTTTCTACAAGTATGTAAGGTATATATCCATAGGTCTCAGTCGTTGGATCAAAAATTTAGAATGTGTAAGGACTCTTTCCCAATTGGCACTATTATATGAATGATTGATTTTGCAAAAAACTACACATTGCAACAACAAAATAAGATATAATCTCAGTATTACAATTCCATTCAGATTGTTGTTTTTGTCCACATTACAAATAAACATGCCTCTGATATGAGTGATGATAGATCTCACTCATTTGAGTATGTGCAATATTTTTTCTAAGAATTTTTTTGAGTTCTTACAAGAAAAATATATTGCAATGGGTTGACATCTCATTCGATTAGATAACTGCACATGTCAATTCAAGAATGCTAATATGTTTTATTGATTGAGTAGAGTGCATGCAAAGAGGGGTGTACCTCATATTTGAAGTTGTTCATGTGAAAGGGAGGTATGATGGAGTAGGTGCATGTGTTAAAAGAGCTCTAGTTAAGGAGCAATTGAGGATTTTAGGTGCTACATTCAGTGATGCACGTTCTATTATTGATTGGTGTAGTTCAACATTGTCACAAGGAGGGACACTTGATGCAGAAATGCATAAATTATTTTGGTTGGTTGATGAGGGCTCAATAGGAGATAGATTGGATTGTTAGGCAATCAAAGAATCTTTAAAGACACATTCATTCTAAAGCTTAGATGCAAGTACATGGACCATTTGGACATGAGATTTGGTTTGTTTTTTCATAATTATATTCGATGTGACTAGGATCAATGCAAGTCAAGTGAGTGAGTAGATACTTGTACTCTATAGTATCTAACTCCTTTATCTCAAGAAATATCATCTTTACATGATGAAATGGAAAGTTTACTTGACTATGAACCTCTTTTAGATTTGCTACAATCAAGACATATTTTTAAAGTTGTTGCACCATAGGGGAATGGAGAGAGATCAAACTACTAGTTGGCACGATGTCTACATGGAAAGTAGAAGCTAACATAACCAATTATAGATGATGATGGGTTCATGTATCCTACAGGTTCAATTGTTGTTTCTAGAACTTGGTTGCAAATATTTATGATTAGAAAGAATGGAATACTTGCATTTGAAGACTACGAGAAACACAAAACTATTATAATGTATTCACACCTTTTTATGGAAATAAATATTTATTTATTGAAGCATCATGCCAAACCAAGGAAAAAATAACTATGGATAATTAGTAGTGCCAATCATGATGCAATACTAAATACTCTTAAGCTAAGAGATGACCATTTAGGTACACTTGACTAGCATATCTAGCTCATACCAAATGGGGCAAGTATGATAATTTTCATGTCTTCATATCCATGTTTAATTTAATTTCAAAGAATTATCATAAAAAAATGTTGTTCACGTTGTTTATGTGTCTAAGCATTCTCAAAAAATGCAGGTCTTTTTAATGGGAAATACTATGGTGTCAACATTATGCTTGAGCATTACAGGTATATTTGATGTAATTCATACATAGAGATGTTCATGGTATACTCCCACTTCTTCATTCATTATCATGCATTTCATTTCAAAGAATGATCATAAAAAAATGTTATTCACATTGTTTATGTTTCTTAAGAATTCTTAACAAATGTGGGTCTTTTTGATGGACAATACTATTTCATCAACATTTTGGTTGAACATTGTGGATACATTCGATAAAATTCATATAGAGGGATGTTCATGGTATAATTCTACCTCTTGATTTATTATCATGCATTTCATTTCAAAGAATGATCATAAAACTTTGTTGTTCATGTTGTTCATGTTTCTTAATAATTCTTAACAAATGTAGGTCTTTTTGATGGATATTATTATTGTGTCAACATTTTTATTGAACATTATGGGTACATTCTATGTAATCCATAAGGATTCATGTTCATGGTATACTCATGCCTGTTGATTTATCAAAGAAGTGAAGTTGCTCTTTTGGTTGGAGACTCTAAGGAATGGAAGGTACAATGAATTATTAATTGTGGACATCCATATAGCTCATTAGGGCTATCCTATTTTGATTGGGGTTGTCTTAAGTTCATTAGGATATTCCAAAGTTCATTAGGGTTGTCCTAGATTCATCAGGATTCCCTATTTTCATTTCAAAGAATGATCATAAAACATTGTTGTTCACACTGCTTATGTTTTTAAACAATTCTTAACAAATTTAGGTCTTGACTTATATGTAGACATTGCTCTACACAATCTTGGATTAGGATGTGAGGTTATAATGATAATGCATCCAATATTGGAGTTCAAGTTACTTTTAGCCAATATTCTTTCTTTAATACTAACATTTTTTTATAATATTACAATGTAGGTGTCTTCAAGAGCATTAGTGGTTGGAGGTCTACATTATAGAACAAGAATATCCGAGGCACATGTATTAGTTGTGTATCTAGGATAACTTGATAGTAGGATGCATTGATGTATTTGTACATTATGACATTGATATAGTTGTATTGATGATATATGATGTATTTGTACATGATTACATTGATGTAGTTATATTGATGACATACAATTTATTTGTACATGAGTACTTGGGGATTCATAAGTTGCACTGGTGTTTATGTGTCTATAATGTAAGCAAATTATGATGATTATGATGAAAAGCATGCATATACTAACAAATCTTATGCTGCCCTACATTCATTAGGGTTGTCCTAGGCTCATTAGTAATACAACCATAACCGGTGAATCCTCAAAAGAGATCTGACTAGCTTATGCAGCAAGAGTAACACAAAAAAGCAACAATAAAACATAGAAAAATTATAGAAATATATCATATTATTGTCCTAGAATATCTGGTAACCAACTGGTTATCATCGTACAATCATCATAGAACATCCAATAGTGATGGGGAGAGATTCTCAAAGAGAGTTACACATTTCTCAATAGATAGGTAAAGGATGTTTTAGTGGGATTACAAAAATCTTCACTTGTCCATATAACAAGTCAAACAATCAAACTCCCTTGGAGTGCTCCCTATCAATTTATTTTCTGTAGTTACTCTCAAGCATGGCTAGGATTCACTAGAGTAAATCCAGCCATTAGATCATCCAACCTCCAACATGTGCTTGCAGGGGTTTTAGGGGGTGTCTCATAGTTGTTTTAACCCCATTCAAGTGGTTTTTCATTTGGATTTTCACAATTTTCCCATTGCTCCCTCTTCTTCCTATTTTCTAGGCCTAGTAGCCCTAGAGCCCCAATTAGCCCTACCGTGCCAGTTTTTGGTAAAATGCTTAGAAAAATTTCAAAGGACTCCCCAAAACCTTTTGTGATCTGAGTACCCTTTCGGACAAAATTTTGGATCTACTAGGGTAGGTTGTCTGGTTTGTTTGTACTGGTACGGATCCCAAAAATGACACTTTTGAGGGTTTAGGAGTTGACAGTCTTCTCCAATGGGGTTTGTTGCTCTCTCCACCCTATCACACCTCCACCTCTTCAATGAGACTCTACTATACATCACTCTTCCATGCTAAACACTTGGCACATTCACAACTACTCAACCCTGCAAGTAAAGACAAAATTATCAATCAAGTTCCTAGTTGGGCTATGACAGAGCTTGCCTAGGAAATGATAGAAAGTTTCTCCCCAACAACTTCCAGACCATTCCAAAAGGTATATACACTGTAAAAGGGTTCCATTAATTTAATCCCAAGGGTAATTGAGCAAAACTCAAGGGATTTCAAGTTGGAACCATGACTGGGCTCTTGAACCCTTGCTCAGACCGAGAGCAGTACAGTAAAAGACAATTTGTAAACACACTTCAAATCTGCACTAAGAGAAGATACAAACACTTCTTGAGAAAAAAAATTTCATCCACTAAATCCTCATGCAATAATAGTAACAAGTTCAATCCATTTGGTATGGACTGCTGTTACAAAAATGACAAAATATAAGGTAAAATCTGGAAATTGTCTTCAAATTCTATTCAAACTTGCTCAAAGATATTCCAACCCATGTACAATCATTCTCAAAGAATTTTATATTCCATTTTGGTCATAACCAACTCTTCATCGGTTTCCTAACCACTGATTTGCTCAAAAATGCAAAGTTGCTCAAAAAGTTGCAAAAAGTTGTCAAGCAACAATGACAACTTTTGCTCAAATGTGCATTTTTGTTTGTTGTGCATTTCTACTCATGCTAAACCTCCTAGGATGACTCCCTAACATCAAAATGACATGAATAAATTCCTAATGAGGATTTACAATATGTTCTACATCATAATGCAAATTTATGCCATTTTAGGCTTACAAGGGCTCATTGGCCAAATTTCGGAAAACAAACAACTCTGGTGACAATCACCCTTCAAATGACTATCAAACACACATTTGGACCTCTAAGTAGTCCATTATTCAAACAATAATCCAAAATATGGATACTCACTCCAAAATTTGAAAATGCATCAACAAACTAGTTAAGAGCTAGGTGCTCCTGCACCAGATAGTCAATCAGTTACATGCAGGCTACATGCCAGATACAATCCATCTAGAAATCTCAAAGTCAACTAGATCTCTAATCATGAATCTAAATCCTTATTGTGATCTCTACTCCTCCATAAATTATTACATAAGACCATATATATACCATTTGGAACATATTTGGGTCGCCCACAAAAGATTACATTTACCAATGCAGGAAAAATGAAACATGTAACTAGGTCAGCCCTAAGAATGAAAGAAATTCCTCTAGAAAATAACAACCAAGAAGTTCAAATCAACAGGAAGGTCAACCACATGCTAAAGAACATCAGATGAGACCCCAAATAGATCCACACACCAAGAAACCACTCCAGAAATGAAGGAAAACTAACCAGTAAGACTGTCTTGAAACCTATAAAGAGTGAAACCAGAAGTGATAACTAGCTGAAAAAGAATCTAAATGGACTGAAAATATTGAATTACGCACATGAACTAGCCCGAAAATCAAAAATAGGATCTGCAATGAAAAGCAAGCAACTACCGACACCTATCGACAGGAACACGAAAAAACTACACATTGAACTTAAACAAAAAAGGAAATATTTTTGGTTGATGCAAGATTTCTCATAGACCGGGGATTCTTTTGCATCAATTAGGGTTTCCCTATGTTCATTAGGCTTCTCCTAAGTTCATTAGGTCCTAATATAGGCTTGTCAGTCTATATTTAACCTTTTTCATCCTCATTATCATTTCATTATGGATTGTTCGTATGTGCCACTATGACATAGCCTTAAATGTTTGAGAAAGTTGGGAAGAAAAATAGGAGCATGTATAACATAAAATTTCCTACTCGAACATGTTCACACTAAAATTTTATACCCACGACAAACAAAATGAAAATTAGGCTACCTTGCAACTTTGTATTGCATGCATCTGACAATTTTTGCATCAATATAAAAATTGATGCCCTAAGAAAATGACTTCAATTATTGAAAATATGTTATATATTATTGTAGAGGGGTCTCACGTGACCCTGTAGGTTCAAACAAATCCTTTGTATGTGCCCCGCTTTGTGAGAAACAACTTGTCAAAGTTTGACAATTTTTTGAACTTAGGGCACTTAAGTGATAGCATCACTACGATATGACCCTAAACATTTAGGTGACTTGGAAAGAAAAACATGATCATGCCTAGGTCAAAACCACCTATCTAGACATGTTCACACTGACGGTTCATTCCCATACAAACAAAACAAAAATTAGGCTACCTTGCAACTTTGCATTGTATGTATTTGATGATTTTTGCATCAACATTAAAAAAAGAAGAAAATTCCTAAGAAAAGGGCTCTGAGTCTTGAAAATATGAGACAGGTTTTTGTAGAGGTCCTCATGAGACCTTGTAGGTTGAAATAGATCATTTGTACATGCCCTAGTTTCTGAGAAACAAACCATCAAAATTTGATTATTTTTTGAACTTAGGGCACTTAAGAGATAGCACTGGTATGGTATGGCCCTGGATGTTCAGGCGAGTTGGGAAGAAAAATATGATTATTCCTAGTATAAACCTACCTACTTGGATGTGTTCACATTGACTGTTAATGTTGACAACAAACATAACAAAAATTAGGCTACCTTTCAGCTTTGCATTGCATGCATCTGACAAAGTTTCCCTATGAAAATGGTTCCGATCCTTGAAAATATGAGATAAGTTATTGTAGAGGGGCCTTACATGAACTTTTAGGTTCAAAATGATTGTTCATATGTTCCTTGGTATTCAAGAAACAACCCATCAAAGTTCAACAATTTTTTGAACTTTCGACACTTAAGAGATAGTGCTTCTATGATGTAGAACTAAATGTTCAAGCATGTTGGGAAGAAAAATAGGAGCATGCCTAGCATAAATTCACCTACCTGGACATGTTCATGCTAACTATTTGTTCCAATGACAAATAGAACAAAAATTAGGCTACCTTGCAACTTGGCATTGCATGCATCTGACAATATTTGCATCAATCGAGAAATTGGTTCATTAACAAAATGGCTCCAAGCCTTGAAAATATGATAGAGTTTATAGTAGAGGGGTATCACATTGTTAGATAGTTCAAATAGCTGAGAGACAACTAAGAGGGGGGGGGGGGGGGAATCAGTTGTCACAGATTACCAGAACATTTAGCAATTAAAACTTTAATACCAGAACCCAAAACATTAATATTGGAATGCTTAAACCAAATACCAAAATAGTAGTTAAACCAATTAAGCATAAACAATAATCAGAGAATAAATACCATCCACATGACACCAAGATTTATATGTGGAAATCCTAGTAAAGGGAAAAACCACGGTGGGAAGCCTACCTACAGTTAGATAATACTTCTGCAGTAAGTATGTGAATTACAATTGAGGGGCTTGCACTTGCAGAAAGACCAACAACCTAGAGCGCACTGCTCATCACAAAAGGAGTCTCACTGACTACATAGAAATCTAGAGTACAATCCAGAAGAAGGAATGAACTACAGAGATAACATCTCCCATGTATGAGTATAGTTCCGGTTAAGCTTAGTGTTAGAGGACTAAATCCTCTTACATAAACCCAATTCGATCTCCAATGATTGACCAAATCCTCTGCCTAAATGATATTACATTATTCGCATATTACATATCCATATCTCATTCCCTAACCATATACCATGATGATCTACAATGAGATCTTACATCATATATATACAAACCCTCGACCATAAACAATCAGGTTGCCCACCAGACAATAAAATAATTACATAATTACAAAACATGTCGGCTTTAGACCAAACAAATAATATCCAACTAATAAGACATCTTGTAAACACATTGAGAGGTCCAATCCACATGTTACATTAAGCCGGTCCATAACCTAGATCAACCGGGACCCAATATAGGTCCACATGCTAAAGCAATAATCCAAATCCACCAAGTCTCGAACATGATCACCATCAGCATCTTGAATCCATATCAAAAGCTGCACCAACACCACTTATGTAATTCATCAAAGATCTTCATCGAAAGCTCTACTGGTGAAACCCTCGTCGGAACCACAAGCCAAGCTTCCAAGCAAACAGGATAGCATTCAATCACTAGACCAAAACCAATTGACTGAATATGAACATGAGTAGGCTAATTCCATAAACAAACCATACCAGAGCATACCGAATCATGATGGATCCAAAACAACTAGAAACTACTCAACTTACCGGGACCAGAAGGGTGCTAGTAAAGTATCCAAAACAACTAGTATTGACATCAATGACAAAACATCAATGCAACACATAATAAATTCCTCCAAATGGCCAACAATAACCCTATAGGTTTAAATATATCATTCATATGTGCTCCAATTTATGAGGAACAACCCATCAAATTTTGAGCTTTTTGAACTTAGTCCGCTTAAGAGATAGCGCCACTACAATATGACCTTTAATGGTTGGGTGAGAGAGGAAGTGAAATAAGAGAATGCCTAGCATAAAACTACCTATCCAGATGTGTTTGCATTGATGGTTCATGTGCACGATGGTTTTTTCAACTTTTTGCAATTTTTGTGATTTTTGCAACTTTTTGACTCTTTTTGACAAACATACTAAACCTACGAAACTTATTGTTGTGTCTTAATGTAATTAGTCATTCTATTATTTAAAATCCCATTCATTTATTCCCATATGCCAACCTCTCTCAAATACTCCATCCCATCATAGTAAAAAGTTATGGCTCCTAAAATAAATTGGCCACACCTCAATGAGCTTCTCATAACTTTGTTGACCTTCATTTTGATTAAAGTTCATTTGGAGAAAGAAATGTGTTGTTTTGTGCTCATGTTAAGATGGAAAGTTATTTATACCTTCTTACCAAACCTAAAATTTTGATCAGGTGATTTCCCCTCTTCATTCACATGTAGCCATATTGTTTTTGTTGCAAGGTGTGCACCCTTGGTCTCCTTGTGTTGTGCAGCGCAACACTTGGGTTTGTGACATGGATTAACTGCCTCACATGGATTTATTAAAGCTTGTGGTTGTATAGAGCATTAACAAGTCAATATTTTGGTATAACAACAATCACATTTCTAACAAGTGGTATAAGAGATTGGGTCATGGGTTCAAACCCCTCACTTGCACTGGGGGAGATTGTTGTAAGGTGTGCACCCTTGGCGTCCTTGTGCTGTGAAGCATAGCACTTGAGTTTGTGACATATCTTAATTGCCTCCCGTGGATTTATTAAATCTCATGGTTGAATCAAGCATTAACAGGTTGATCTTTTGATGCAATGAAAATCGTGTTTCTAACATGTTAATATTATTTTTGAGTGCAGCTTATAAACCAATCTATTTAATCATAGCCTTAGTAAGTATTGTTTTTTATTACATAATAAAAGTTTACAAAGATAAAAGGCAATAGAACATGACAATGTGTTTGTAGGTATAAGGTCTCACTCACATTTAATAGTTTCTTGTATAATTGACCATATTGATTACATCTACATAAACTGAACCTTGCAAAATCCTATTGACAATGTGTTTATATGTTCGAGATGTCAAATAACAAAATGTTATGATTATTAACAATATAAAATTGGTTATAAAATTTAATTGTTGAGACGTGTCTAATTGTAGAGATGTTTATATGTTATTATTAATAACAATACAAAAATGGTCATAAAATTTGGTGAAGTTTCTCAAGGAAACCAAATTTAACACTTAGAATTTAGATGGAACACCATAATATGCTTTAGTTCATATTCTAAAATAATTATACATTCAAAATTAAAGTTTCAAGTAGGAAGACATACACATGAGGAACAAATTATATCAAATTTTAACTTTAATATATTAATTTATACAATATTTTGTATGTCTATATAAAAAAATGACATGAACACCAACTCAAAAAAAGTTTTACAAAATGTGGCATATGCCATTTTGAGATTGTTGGCAACAACAATGCAGGAAAACTGAGAGGGGGGGTGGGTGAATTAGTTTTCACCAAACTTAAACAAATTAACCTCAACTTAAGATCTGATCAATAACAACAATAACAAAGATAAACACCACATCAACAACACACATAACACACATTTTCGATGTGGAAAACCTGATCAAGGGAAAAACAACGGTGGGAACCTACCGACCACAATATGATGATACTCTATAGTAGTATGTGAAAATATTACAATGGGGAATGCACATGCATTCAGACACACTGTCTAGAGTTCACTGCTCAAAAGCAACAAAGGGCTACCACACAAATCAATATGCACAAGATCTAATGACCCATTAGATGTATATTGTTTGCTCTTGAATGAAATTATTGTTTTCTTTCCCAATTGACATTCTTTACACACCGGATTAGTAGGCTTCACTATCTTAGGAAGATCTCTAACAACTTGGATATAACTTATCTTAACCATGCAATCAAAATTAACATGACACATCCTCTTATGCCACAACCAAATTTCACTAATCTGAGCAATCAAACAACTTTTCTCACCAACATTTAGATGAAAGATATTACCTTTAGTTTTAGTTCCTGATGCAATTTCAATACCAGAGCTATTCATCATCTTACATTTCCCATTCTTGAATTGTAAATCATATCCCTTATCAACCATCTATCCAACACTCAAAAGATTATGCTTCAAACCCTAAACATATAAAACATCATCAGTATTATGCTTACCATCAAGAGAAATAGAACCTCTACCATAGATTACACAAGCTTTGTTGTCTCCAAATCTTACTATACCGCCATCATAGTTCTCCATATTCACAAATTTACCTTTATCACTTGTCATGTGATGTAAACAACCACTGTCAATCACCCATTCATCTTTCTCTTCAATCTTAGCAACCAAGGATTTCTCTTCAACAATGCAACTTGTAGAATGAACAAGTACCAAATCATCTTCCTTGATAGGAATGAATACAAATTCATATTCTTCAATGATTTCATCGGCACATCTGATATTTAGTACAAGATCATTCACTTTAGCCATAAAGGATGAAATATTCTCATCTTCTCCCATTCTCAACAACTCATACTTTTCTTTCAAGCTCTACAATTTAGCAACTTTCACATGTTTGTCTCCTTTATACAAGGTTTCTAACTTCTCCTAAATCTCATGAGTAGTCTGCAATCCCATCACATTAGTCATCTTTGAATCAGTTAGGGCACTCAACGATGCTTCTTTGGCTCTTATGTTATGTTCAACATCCTTGACAAATCATTTGCAAAAACAAGACCATTCTAAGGAACATTGTAGACATTCTCTGTGATCTTCCAATAATCTTCTCCAAGACATTTCAAGTGACACTCCATCCGGTTCTTCTATATGGTGTAATTAGTTCCGTTAAATCTCAGACTCTCCTTCTTGAAAACAACAGTTACCATACCGAATCTCCTCAAGTGGTCAAGCTTCTTCAGAGGATCTAGCTTTGATACCAATTGTTGGCAACAACAATGTAGGAAAACTGAGGGGGGGTGATTCAGTTTTCACCAAAATTAAACAAATTAACCTCAACTTAAGGTCTGGTCAACAACAATAATAAAAAATATAAACATCACATCAACAACACACATAACACACATATTTTTGATGTGGAAAACCCAGTCAAGGGAAAAACCATGGTGGGAACCTACCCACATTATGATGATACTCTGCAATAGTATGTGAAAATATTACAATGGGGAATGCACATGCATTCAGGCACACTGCCTAGAGCTCACTTCTCAAAAACAACAAAGGGCTACAACCTTGGGAAGGATCACTGCCTTACAAAGATTAGACAACAATCCAGATTCCATGAACTGAAAGAATAACATCTCCAAATGCCTGATCACAGTTCCAGTTAAGCACACTATTTGCTCTGCAACACCTCTCTTCTCTTCTTCACATTATCGAAAGATCAATTCACTTGTTCACACATACAAAAATCTCAAAGAATTCATACACACATCTTACATTATTTATCACCCTTATTTATACAAATCATCAACTTTAATTTCAAGGTTGACTCAACTCATAAGACCTAATTACAAAATTACATCACACGATACATAAATCAATATGTAGACCAATGCAATGTCAGCAAGGACATAACATGGACCCAAATAAAAACCTCAAACATGCAACACCACCAAATATCTTGTCAAGATCATCCACAACATGCAAGAATCATCAAGTCGACCAAAAGGTCATACTACACGAATAATACCACTAGACCAATAAAATCTTCACTAAAACACACAACGATCAATGTGGACCAACAACATGCATACCATAATCTAGAAGCACCAACAAGCAACTTGAATTCCATCGCAACAACCATAACAACTCGGATTACTAGAATCATCATCATCTCCCTTCTAGAGCTCAAGAACACCAACATAACTTACTGACAAACTGAAATATATGCTTGTGAAGTTTCAAATCATGAACCACTCAAACTAAGGACAAACATGAATGCCCCAAATACTCTCCAAAATCTGCACAACATAATGAATCAATTCTAGAGCAATACAAACTAGAAATCACAACTCTGCAATACAAAAACAATAGAAAAACTAATCATCACACCAGACCTCATAACTTGATGAAATCACCTTCCGGAACACTGAAACTCATGCTGAAACAACTGAAGATACTAATCTCTGAATCCTTAAGTCTGCATCAGCATATCTGCAATATACCAACCAAACAAACTCTCTGCAACACCTAAGCACAAGAACACAGGAATATGTTGACATAAATGACAACAACACATTCCACTAACTCTAATATCCAATAGAGATCTATATAAAATATACATGTCAAATATTCACAAGTGACTACTACATGTCTCTAGCACATCCTAAAATTGTGGGGGATCATCAAAATCAAGGTGCTTTGAACTATTTTGTGGCTCTAAATATTCCTGGGCAATAACAATTTAAACCATAAGTGAGATTAGTTATATTGTATAATTTAGATTTGTCAAATTAACATAAAAATGAATATATATTGAACTATAAATTCTCTATAATCAAGTCTACACCTTTTCTCTAAAAGACATTCTACATATGGTACTCCCCTAGAATGATTAGGAGTCCTAGTATATGATTTTCAAAGAGGATCTATTAATTACATTGTCATATTGGGTACAACCTATATGTTCACATAACATAAAATTAATAGAAGTTAATATATAATTGTAGATAAAAGAAATATAAATTGAACATGTATAGATACTTCTACCTAAACATGTGTATCTACAATATACAATAAACACACGCCTGATAGGGTACCTCTTCTAAATCTTCTTCAAGTGTTGGGGGTGTAGTAAAAAATGATGTGTACCTAATAGGTTCCTATACATTAAAATGACAAGCATGTAAGACTATCAATCTATGTACACATGTATAGTCATTTAATACATTTGAAAAGTTAACATCTAATTCATGCTACAATTATAAGTTATAATATAAGTTCTTTAAACTATTAATTTAATTAGACTTATGTTCAATTACCTTTCCTTGATCGCTTGTTGCACTTCCTAAAATTGGAAAATATTGCACCTTAGCCACAATAGGTGTGTCCTATACAAGAGTAAAATAAGATAAAAAAATAAATTAATTTATAATTTAATTAATGAAAATTTAAATGATATCCATGTATACAATACAAAAATTATAAATATCTGTGCAAAAATGTATATTGTGTAACTCTCAAGGCCAAATGAAATGGTCGAAATGGTGCCATGTTGGACTTGTGTAATGTCCCCCTTGATCATTGACTATTAAAAAAACCACATAAATAAACATTAGTACTTATTGATATCTCTTATAAATATTATTTAAGATAAAATGCACCTTGAAATTACAATTACAAAATTACTATTTCATTATCTTTGTAATATCCAAGATCCTCATCATTTATAGTGTGTGATGACTATCTTGATAGTTCTGATACTTAATGTTAAGTACAGATGCCAAGCTAATAAGATGAGAGGGAGGGGGGGTGAATCATACAACCTTAATCTTCCATAAAAACAACAGATTCAACCTCGGTAACATATACTTCAGTAATATAACCAAGACTGCTAAACATGCAAACTCAAAAGCATATAAACATCATAACACTCATAACATCATATTTAACGTGGAAACCCAAATAGGGAAAACCACTGTGGGATTTCGGACCCACTAAGAAATATAATCTTCTAGAGTATGCTTGGTTAAAAGCAAATCCTGTTAAAGATTACAAACACATTGCTAGATGTGACCCGGTTAAGGGATTTCCCTCAGATCTGTTAGGATCTTCACCTTATTAGAAGTGGCCTTGTTAAAGGATTTCAAACACTCAATCAAAATGTCACCTTGCTAGAGGGTTTTACAAATAGGACTGTTAAGTCCACTTGGTTAAGAGATTTTCTGTCACTTTACAAAATAACAGTAATAAAAATATATCTGCAACTTCACATCTAAAATGCTAAAGCAGATTCTTATTTGCTCAATACAATCTAGGACTTATCTTGTCCATCTGCTGGGCTCTATACTCTGTTATTCAAATAGGTCTTCAAGCTTCTGTGCTCGGTAATCACTATGTAGCATCCCTATGCATACACTTGCCCGCATACATTGTTTATCAACAGTTCCTTATTTATAAACAATTTGCTAACCGCTTAATCTCCTTGATCACATATGCCATGATCAATCATAGCCATCAGATCTTCAAACTTGACTAGGTTCAATGTATCCTTCGATCTAAAAATGTTTTAACCCGCCTTGGAACTTGCATACATTTCTTGGAACTTGTGCTAGGGTATTGTGGTTCAATCTGAGCTGTAGATCTTCCTGCTGATTTTTCTTTACCATAGATTCTTTAACAATCTTCATTCACGACATACCAATCATTTAAACAATTCCAGCTCATCAGCTTCCTTCATTAAATAATGCTTTTATTCATTCAATGCATTCTATTACTACTCGGTTGCAACTCGGTAAATACTAAACTTCACTCGGTAGACATTCTGCCTTCATTAACCGATAGCGATAACCTTAGGGTTTACCGACTAGGTTCTTTGCTCGGTAACATAGTATAGTATTAACCTTATAATCAACAACATATGTAGGATATCAAAACAATCTAAACATCATGATCTCATCATTGTCTAACTCAGTAATAGTTGCCCATTGAATAAATTATTCCTCCCCTTATTCATCATATTCTTTCTGTGTCTTTTACCGACATCTTTATACTCATCAAATCATACTTCTTAAGATATGGCAACATCATACTGAATTAGAAAATCAATTTCTTGACATCAATGACAAAATAATAATATTAAGACAATAAACATCCTTGATCAGTTATATCCATAGTCATCAACAACCTTCTCAATATCCTTATTGAAATGCCAACAATCTCTCTTTGTCTGTTATAATGCCAACAATCTCCCCCTTTGGCATTGATGGCAAAACCAATTGATTTGACCTAACTGATTTGGATTGCTGTGAGATTCTGAAATGCTGAAATGCTCTCCCCCTGTCATCAGTCTTCTCCCCCATACATTAGTCTTCTCCTCTTTTCTTCAGTCTTCTCCCCCCTTTTCTTCAGTCTTCTCCCCCTTTGACAAGTATGCCAAAAAGTAAAGAACTAAAACATAATTTCTTCCTGTATGAAGTGATTTCCTGTTGTTATATGTCAACTTAGTCTCGCTTAGAGAATTTTGTCTTCAGTTCCTATTCCCTGTTATTGTTTCTTGCACACCTTTAGAAAACATCCTAAAGTGTGTAAGTCAGCATCAACTCCTAAAAGATATTCTGTAGAGTCATCAAATTGATGTGTTCACTAAACTTAGTCAGTGAATGGAAGATAGGGGTAGGACCCCTAACTTACTTCTGAGATACTTAAAAGTGTCCCTTGGTAGTGGCTTGGTAAAGATATTTGCTATTTGTTCCTTTGTGCTAACATACTCCAACACCACTTTCTTCTCTTGAGCTTCTTCTCTAAGATAATGATATTTGATAGAGATGTTCTTTGTCTTTGAGTGCATAATAGGATTATTTGAAATGTTAATGACACTAGTATTGTCATAGAATATAGTTACTGGCTCAGTAACTTTCTCATTTATACCTTCCAATAGTTGTTTGATCCATGCTATGTTGGTGCAATTCAATGCTGCAGTAACGTATTTAGCTTCTGCTGTTGACTGTGAAACACATCCTTGTTTCTTGCTAAGTCAACTCACTAGTCTTTCTCCTAAAAAGAAAGCTCCTCCACTTGTGATTTTTCTGTCATCAATGTTGCTTGCCCAATCAACATCAATATAAACTTTTAAATCAAATTCAGTTCCTTTCTGATATACTAAGCCATAATCTTCAGTGCCTTTCAAGTATCTGAAAATTCTCTTGATTGCTATCATGTGTGTTTCCTTAGGATCTGCAGAGAATCTTGCAACTATACACACTGCATGTGCTATGTCTGCTTTGCTATGAACAACATATTGTAGCTTTCCCAATCATGGATCGGTAAAGTGTCTCATCAATAGATGCAGATTCATCATTCTTTGATAGTTTACAGTTGGTAGTCATAGGAGTACTTACTGGTTTTGAATCCTCCATTCCAAATTTCTTCAAGATTTCTTTTATGTACATGGATTGAGTAATGAAAATCTCATCTTTCATTTGCAGTATCTGTAAGCCTATAAAATACTTTATCTCACCGACTAATGACATCTCGAATTCTTTGCTCATTTCATTTCCAAAGTTCTTGCATAGAGAGTCATTTCCACAAAAGATAATATCATCAACAAATATGGCTGAGATCAGTATTCCATTTTCATCATTCTTCATGTACATATTGCTGTTTTCACTTGTTCTTATAAAACCAATCTTGATTAAATAAGAGTGCAGTCTTTCATACCATGCTCTAGGTGCTTGTTTCAGACCATATAAAGCTTTGTTCAATTTACATACCTGATGTTTATTCTTGTCTTCAACAAATCCTTCAGGTTGTTCAATAAAAACTTCTTCTTCTAATATACCATTCAGAAATGCAGATTTGACATCCATTTGATGTACCTTGAAATTCTTGTAAGAAGCATATGCCAACAATGTTCTTACTCCTTCAAGTCTAGCCATAGGTGCAAAAGTCTCACCATAACCAATTCCTTCTTGTTGGGCATAACCTTTGTAAACTAGTCTTGCTTTATTTCAAATGACCTCACCTTTTTCATTCAGCTTGTTTCTGAAAATCCACTTTGTACCGATTACATTTTTGTCCTTCGGTCTTGGGATTAGTGTCCATGTGTCATTCTTCTTGATTTGATCAATCTCTTCTGTCATAGCATTTATCCAATCTTCACTGTTAAATGCCTCTTTCACTATCCTCGGTTCAAAATTAGATATCAGACATGTGTTCTATCTCAGTTTGTTCCTTGTCATCACTGGATCATCCTTATCTCCTATAATCTGACTTGATGCATGATGTCTTCTAACATACTTGGCTAATACAGGATCGGTAGGCTTTGTATGATCTTCTTCATCACTTGGTAGCTGGATATTCTCTTCATTTCCTTCAACAGTTCTCTCAGTAAGACTTGTCGGTTGAACATAGAAAAATTCATCATAATCTTCTATTTCTTTAGAGTTTACTTCATCATTTCTTTCTGCAAATTCATCAATTTTCACATTTGCACTTTCTACTATTTTGTTAGATGATTTGATCAGACATTTAAATGCTTTACTTCTAGAAGAATAACCTAGAAATGTTGCTTCTTCACTTTTCTAATCAAAATTTCCATTTCTTTCATCTTTGTGTACATAGCATCTACTTCCAAAGATTTTGAAGTAACTTACATTAGGTTTCTTGTCATACTAGATTTTGTATGGTGTCTTCAAAGTTCCTTTCTTCAGTTGTACTTGGTTTAGGGTGTAAACTGCTATGCTTATTGCTTCTCTCCAAAATGTTTGTGGCACTTTCTTTTCAATCATCAGGGTTCTGGCACAATCCACAATAGATTTGTTTCTTCTCTCAGCTATCCCATTTTGTTGTGGAGTTCTTGGTGTAGAGACTTGTCTTTTTATACCATGATCATTGCAGAATAAGTTGAACTCATCAAATGTGAACTCTCCTCCTCTATCTGATCTAAGACATTTCAGTTGTCTTCTTGTCTCATTTTCAACTCTTGCCTTGTACCATTTAAACATTTGAAAAGCTTCTGATTTTTCTTTTAAATACATTACTGACATCATCCTTGAGTAATCATCCACAAATAATATGAAATATTTATCACCATAATAACTTTGAACTTTCATAGGACCACAAAGATCAGTGTGCACAAGATCTAAATTTCCCTTAGAAGTGTAGGACTTACTTGTAAAGCTTGATCTTGTCATTTTACCCATCTAGCATCCTTGACACATAGCTTTCTCAGGTTTTTCAAGACTCAGTAGACCTCTTACTCGATGATTCTTGCTTATTTTGATCAGATTATCAAAATTTACATGACAAAACCTTTTATGCCATAACCAGGTATCATCTATCTTTGCATATATACACTTGTTTTGAGTTGAGTCAAGATGAAATGTATTACCTTTTGTTTGTGTCCCAGTAGAAGCTAACTTTCCATGCTTGTCATGAACTTTGACAATTCCTTTCTGAAATTCTATTCGGTAACCTGTATTGTTTAGCTATGCTACATTCAACAAATCGTATTTCAAACCTTCAACCCAATAAACATCATTGCATCTAACATTGTCAAGAAGTGTTATAGATCCTTTACCTTTTACCGGACATGGTGCATCATTACCAAATCTTACATAGCCTCCATCATAATCTTCTAACATAACAAACTTGTGTTTATCACCTGTCATGTGATGTGAGCATCCACTATCTATGATCCAAGAATAATTAGTATTTGTGTGAGATATTAGAGATTTTTCTTCATACCTTTCTTCATCAGATCCATCTTTGATAGCCACATAAACTACTTCCTCTGTATCAATTTCATCTAATTTATCATCATTGGATTCCTCATCAACTATTAAGCATGACTTTCTATCTCTTCTTTTGAAGTCTTGGTGTCCTATGTAGTGATTATCTTTCTGTTTGTCATCTCGGTAATCTCTCTTTTTAGTAGATTCTTTGTCAGGATAGTTAGAAGCCATATGTCCTATCTTATCACAATTGAAACATTTCAAAGGTAGTTTTCCTTTATACTTACCTTTGCCTCTCGGTAACCTTCTAGCTAATAGTGCTTCAAACTCTTCTAGCTTTCTGATTTCCTCATACAAGTTGTGTACTTCTTCCATGTTCTTGCGAAATCTTTCACTTGCTCCACTGTGATCCCCTTTAGTGTACTTATACTTTCTATCATTGTAATCATCAGATTCACCAATATGAAAAGAACTAAATGCAGATTCAACTTTATTTACCAATGACCCACTGTTATCAAAATTACTTAACTCAAATGCATGTAGCTTACCAATAGTAGCATCTAAAGAAACTGGCATATTGGGTACATACCTCAATTCATTGATTGCAGAGACTCGAATTGCATAAGCTAGTAGAAGGGTTCTTAACAACTTACTTGTTATATCCTTTTCTTCAATAGTTCCACCTGCTCCTTTGATTTGATTGACAATCTCCTTTAGTCTTGTATTGTACTGGGTTATGTTCTCACCTTCATTCATCCTCATAGATTCAAGTTGTCCTCTTAGACTATCCACTTTTGCTCTTTGAACATGTTCATCTCCACCATACACAGATATGAGCTTGTCCCACATTGCCTTTGCATCATTGCAGCCTTCTAGATCATTAAACTCTGAATCGGTCAATGCACATGTTATTTCAATCATTGCTTGGATATGTTCTTGCTTTGCTTTTATCTCTTCCATTGTCAATGGATAGGTGCTCAGTGTAATGAGATCATTCTCTAGATAATATACAACATATACTCCAACTCCTGATAGGTGTAGCTTCATCCTTTTCTACCATGTAGAGAAACTTGACTTGTTCAGTTTCCATGCATCCCTCTTATACATCTTTGGATCTTTGCCTCAAGTATCTTTAAACTTTTTTCTTTGGAGTCCAAATCTCTAATACCAATTGATAGTTCTGATACTTAATGTGATGAGAGGGGGCAGTGAATCATACAACCTTAATCTTCCATAAAAACAACAGATTCAACCTCAGTAACATATACTTCAGTAATATAACCAAAACTGCTAAACATGCAAACTCAAAAGCATATAAACATCATAACACTCATAACACCAAATTTAACATGGAAACCCAAATAGGCAAAAACCACTGTGGGATTTCGAACCCACCAAGAAATATACTCTTCTAGAGTATGCTCGGTTAAAAGAAAATCCTGTTAAAGATTACAAACACATTGCTAGATGTGACCCGGTTAAGGGATTTCCCTCAGATTTGTTAGGATCTTCACCTTGTTAGAAGTGACCTTGTTAAAGGATTTCAAACACTCAATCAAAATGTCACCTTGCTAGAGGGTTTTGAAAATACTCTGTTATTCAAACAGGTCTTCAAGCTTCTGTACTCGGTAATCACTATGTAGCATCCCTGTGCATATACCTGCCCACATACATTGTTTATCAACAGTTCCTTATTTATAAACAATTTTCTAACCGCTTAATCTCCTTGATCACATATCCCATGATCAATCATAGCCATCAGATCTTCAAACTTGACTAGGTTCAATGTATCCTTTGATTTGAAAATGTTTTACCCCACCTTGGAACTTGCATACATTTCTTAGAACTTGTGCTAGGTTATTGCAGTTCAATCTGAGCTGTAGATATTCCTGCCGATTTTCCTTTACCATAGATTCTTTAACAAATTTCATTCACGACATACCAATTATTTAATCAATTCCAGCTCATCAGCTTCCTTCATTAAATAATGTTTTTATTCATTCAATGCATTCTGTTACTACTCGGTTGCAACTAGGTAAATACTAAACTTCACTTGGTAGACATTCTGCCTTCATTAACCGATAGCGATAACCTTATGGTTTACCGACTAGGTTCCTTAGGGTTTACCGACTAGGTTCTTTGCTCGGTAACATAGTATAGCATTAACCTTACAATCAACAACATATGTAGGATATCAAAACAATCTAAACATCATGATCTCATCATTTTCTAACTCGGTAATAGTTTCCCATTGAATAACTTATTCCTCCCCTTATTCATCATATTCTTTCTATGTCTTTTAAAGACATCTTTATACTCATCAAATCATACTTCTTAAGATATGGCAACATCATACTGAATTAGAAAATCAATTTCTTGACATCAATGACAAAATAATAATATTAAGACAGTAAACATCCTTGATCAGTTATATCCATATTCATCAACAACCTTCTCAATATCCTTATTGAAATGCCAACAATCTCTCTTTGTCTATTATAATGCCAACATATCCAAGATATGCTCCAGTCTCTGTTGTCTTATGTGTTGTACTAGCCATCTAATGGACCTAGTAATCAGATGTGTCAATGGGATGATATATAGGCTATCCAAGAGGACTTAAGAATGTGTTCTTGCACATAGTGCAAGTATATGGCACAAAAATGTGTGGATTCGAGGAGGCTATATAAGGACCACCCGATCCACCAGGAGTATCAATGACAAGTGATTGAGTAAGTAATGAGGTACATGAGAAACCAAATGGTCAATAAAAGAATGAATAACCAATATGGTCTTTTAGGCTACCTCTGCAATAAGATCTAGATGTGGTATTGGAGGTAGAAGAGAAAGACGAGGAGGGAGAACATATGGGCCTTGAACTACTCAAATTGCCCCCATTCTATATTGGGGCATACCTTGAACCACACCTTGGAAATATCTCATGCCAAAATAGTTGACATGTAAACCTAGGACAAAGTCATCATATAGTTTCTAAAGGAAATATAGAGGGACATCAAGATTGTTGTTTTGTGGTTTATCATAAACCATCCACTAACAATTCAATAAGTTGTCTATACTTTGATGTTGGCACTATTTGATAGAATATTTTAGTTTTCTCACATCAACATATTGTATAGTTTTAGGATTGACAAATAATGCATCTAATTGGGATTTGCTAATTTCAAGATTTTTCACCTCATCATATGACAACCCATCATCGCAATGTTTCCTCTTCACCTCACCATGATAAAAGGGAACTGCGTTGGGTTGTGATTTTTTGGACGTTAGAAATTATTGACAGTAATGTGCGTGCCATTGATGATAGACACAGATGCCTATGATATAGCTCATAAATTCTCCTCAACTCATTCAAATTAAATTTAATTAAATCTTGAATTGAGAGAGGGTTTGGTCATGGAGGATTTGGAGCTGCAAGATTTGGATTGTCAGCCATAATTATAAGTTACTTGATTGAAGTTCAATTTTTTTAAAAGAATCTAGAAACTAAAATTTGAATATTAAAAACCTAAATTGTAATAAAAAACTAAAAAACAAACAAAAAAGAAAGAAAAACAAAAAAATTGCCTACCTTTGATCAAATTAGGGGTGTAATTCACTTGTAAATAATTTATATCACATTCAAATTTTGATATCCAAAATCTATGCCCTAATTTTCGAAGTCGCCATGGGTAAAAATGACCCATGACAATTTTTTTTTTATGGTCTGAAGTAATGGATATCCATTTGTTGACATTTTCCATTTTTAAAATAGGGTTGTGGTTTTATATGTTTTTTATTACTTTAGCAAGGGAAGGGCCCCAAACCCTCACAAAATAGCAAAAGTGGAGAGTAGCAAAACAACTTTTGGCATCACACAACTAGCCACCTAGAATAGAACATAAAAGCTAGCCTTCAGAAGTAATAAAAATCATACTAACCTAAGTAGTAACCCATAATAATCCTACTAGAAAGACTAATATAATAATTAACCATACTAATAGTTAACTGATCAAAGTAGTTAAGAGTGATAACAATAGTCCCCAAAACCAAACTTAATAACAGTCATAAGGGGCTCGCAGGCTCTATAAACCACAAGTCCAAAAAAATAACATTTTGCACCGTAAGCCAAAAACTAACACCACCATAACTATCTGAAACTATAATCATAGAAAGAAAAACACACCACAGTCGCACCACCTAGGTAGCGGCCTAGTTTTTGCTAAGGAGGTTTCAGTTTCTGACCAATCTTTTCATCTTCTCCTACCATGCCTCTTGACCCAACTCTTCCTCATTCTGCTCACCCTCCTTCACATTGTCCTTACCCTACGATTTTTTGGCTTTTTTCTTCACTTTACTTTGGTCTGAAACAAATCTCATAGCCACCTTACGTATAAATCCATCAGTGATAACCAAGAGAGAATTCAAGGCATCCTCAATATTTTTGTAACCCTGTCTGTACTCTTCCACCAAATGGATTAAAGACTCATGACTTTAACCTGGAGGTCAATAATCTGGATTTTTAATTGGGTAGCATTGGTCTCATCCTTTTCTATTGGAGAATTTTGAGAGCACGACACTATTAGGATTCCCAAAGATACTGAGAGGGGGGGGGGGGGTGAATCAGTATCTAACTAGTTAGATAATTTTCTTAACTTAAAACATGTAAAGCATATCAATACTGTATACCGGTAAACAAAAAGCAATGCAATAAATAGAGATAACATCAACCACATGGAAAGCACACCATAACACAATAGTTTAATGAGGAAACCCGGTGTGGGAAAAACCTTGGTGGGATTTGTGACCCGTGATATTCACTTACTGGCCAATAAGAGAAAAATACTGCTACAATAGGGGCCTACACATGCAAGAAGGCCAAATGCCTAGAGCTCACTGCTCAATTACAAAATGGGAAGTCTCACTGACTTACAAAATGGATTATGCAAATCCAATGTCTTGTACTGCTTCAAAATAGCATCTACTATGTGTTACTATTTACTAAGTTGTCATTAGTTTTATGTCTAAAGTCATTCTATATACTCTAGTCAGTTATTACTACCGAAATATTCAATCGGTAAGCACAAAGCAGTCGGTTACAGAAGTTACAAGTCATAGAGTTTAGTATACACCGATTTGTCTACCGAGTAACATTCTATTACTACCAAGCAGCAAAGATGGTATACCGAGTTAATACACACCGAGTGAAACATGTTACTAGATTCATTGAACCTGGATGCATATGTGGAAATGTGTTACAAAGATCGAGGAACAAGGAACCGTTAACACATTAGAAATTGCACTTAAGATTTTGTATGATTTTGAGGACATCTGTCCAATGAAATAATTTTGTATGGTTATTCATTTAATGAATCATGTTTGTAAGATCAAAGCATGAACAAGATCACCATTACAAGAGATCTATTTATACAACATGAATTGAGGATCAAGAATATATATGTGTGTGTGAAGCAAGACATATGTGAAAAAAAAAGCAAAAATCATGGGAAAGCATTGAGTGTTGTGACTGTTATGATTGACAGAGATACACAAAGGTCACCGAGAAGGATTTTAGAGAACAGTCAAGGAACAGAGTAAACAGAAAGGTTTACTGAGTTAATTTATGGGTTACCAAGGTATGCTATAAGCAAGGTAATTTCATTTTGAGCACATAGAATCTGCTATAACATTCTAGATGTGAAGTTGCAGATATTTTGTAAGATTTTGATTGTAATATTTTGAGTTGTAAGAGAAACCTTTAACAGGGTAAAAGACTCTAACAAAGTCTATAAATTGTAAAGCCTTTAACTAGGTACATCATTTTAGTATAAGTGTTGTAAAATCCTTTAGCAAGGTAGATCTAAAGATCTTGATACTCCGAACAGGGTAAGCTATCAGAAATAGCTAAACATGTAGCTCTAACCGAGCAACCTTTATTATTACAGTAGTGAAGTTGTGGGTGCGATCCCCACCGTAATTTTTCTCTCTAACAAGGAGTTTCTGTGTAACCAAAATATATGTGTTATAGAGTGAATCATGTATGATTGTTATTTATTTGTTTTAGCATTATATTATGTTACAATAGTTTTTGGTTTATTCTTAACAGTAAAGTTATTATTAAAGAAAAGTTTTGAAGTATTGATTCACCCCTCCCCTCTCAGTACATTAGCTTTCCATATTGGACCTAACAACTGTTATCAGAGCTTGAATTTTGGAAAAGGGTTTAACTGCCTAAAGAGAAAGATCTTATCAATGGAAGGCTACAAACAATGTCGAAGAATTGTGAATCTTCAAAATGAATTGGATCATGCTAATCAAGTGATTGCAGACATGCAGAAGAAAATGCAAAGATCACTGAAAGTTAGAAGAAGATTGTTTGATGATTTGCAGGACTCTCAAGAGCTAGTGGAACAAATTGAGACATCATCTGAGAATAGTATATCTGAAGAGACTGAAGAAATTATTGGAGTATTGAAAGAAAAGAACAAAGCACTGACTGATCAGCTAAAAGCAATGAAAAGAGAACATGAGAGTTTCAACACACAGATGACTGAAAATCTTGATGCATTGAGGATAGCTGAGGACAAATTAAGAGATCTAGAAAGAGAAAAACAACAGCTTGAAGCATTAGCATCTGAAAAGAATGATGAAATCACAAGGATGACTGGAATTCAAAGTAATATATCAGATCAATTGGGTTATGCACATCATGAAGCAAATCTGAAAGATGATGAGAATCAAGCATTGAAACTTGAAGTATCAAGGTTGACCGATGAACTTGAAACAAAGAAGAAATCCAAAGAAACACTGAAGAAGAGTTATGAAGCATCAAGGATGTTGGATGAGCAACTAACTACAAGAAGACCCAACAAAGATGCAGGACTTGGTTACAAAGGAAAAGACTCTACCGAGAAGGGAATCCACACTACCGAGAGAGGAGAATCATCAAAGCAAGCTGGAAACAAGAAGAACATTGAAGGAAAGAAGCCTATTTGCAACTACTATGGAAAACAAGGACATACTGCCAACTTGTGCCAAATCAGAAAAGGTAAGCAACTGAATGTCACTAGGTCTAATGGTTATTGCTACAATTGCAATAAGTATGGCCACACATCTAATCAATGTAGGACAAAGTCTGTTAGCAATTATCAGAAGGCAAAATTCAAAGGGTTTTGTAAAAACTACAATAGATATGGACACAGTACTGAGAAGTGTTGGTTTAAGCAGAAGAGCTATATGTGGTCTGCACACTGAGCAAATACTAGAGGCTACCAAACTTACACAGATCCTAACCGACAGTATACTGTAGTACCATGAGATTATAATACAAGGATATGGTGTGAATGCTGTGGAAGATATGGACATATAAGTGCCAACTACTTTATAAGGTTTGGACTGAACAACCAAAGATCATGGAGAAATCCTGGTATGGCATGTTTTCATTGTCACAAAGTTGGACACTTGGCTAGAGATTGCAGAGATCAACCTAGAGGAGATATTGAAGAAATAAAAAAGTAAATTCTAGAAGATTTGGAAAAAGAAGGAAATTGTGTCAAATGAAGAAAGCACCTTACCTACCGAGTTAGGTGCATCTATTCCAAATTAATCTATAAAGGTATGAAGGGATTGCATTCTCTCAAGGTTAAATCTTAAACAGTTCCTATTTTATCATGTACTTAATTCAAAATCTGCATAGCTAAGATGCATTAGCAAGTTTGAAATTTTATCAAGTCTTTTGGAGCACTAGTCAAGTCGGTAAATGCAGGAAGTCTGGCTACTCGGTAAAAGCATAAAAAGGAAGGTAAATTGGTTTAGTGGAATAGAGTGCATTTAATATTTTCTGACCTAACTGCATAGAGCCTGATAAGGTAAAATGTGTACTTAAAGCTTTTGCACGGTCATTTTACACTTACCAAGTTTTCAGAGAGAAGAGCGAAGTGATTCAAAGGCGATCAAATCTCTTCCAAAGCGAAATTCAAGGTATTTATATCAATCATAACGCATTGTCAAGCAAGTTAACCGATCATATCAGTTGTGAATATCTGTTTTGTATTTACTAAGTGGAAAGTGTCTTCTAGTTAAAAGTTTTCAAACCCTAAGGCTCTTTCGTTAATGATTATCCAAAGTTTGAAATGGCTCCTAAGATTCAGAAACCTGTTGTTATTGAGAACATTGAGAAGCCCTTACTAAAATACTTACTACCTCCCAAAGTAGCGTCTGAACTGGATGATAAAACTACATTTTCACTCATTCCAGATAGGGTTTTATTAGTTGAGGATGTCATATTCTTCACTAAGTGTCATGTTGAGGAACTAGGTCACATAGAGATCAAGGACACGTATGATGAATTGTGTATTGATGGAAAATTGGATAGCAAGTTTGAACATATTAAAATCAAGGGATTGACCGAAGCCCTAACCTACCCATGAGTCTTCAAACCCCAATGGGTTAAATTTGTTTTGAGCAGAGTTCATGATGACTTTATATGGTTAGAGGAGCAACCATTCAAGATCACCAAGGAAATCATCCACTTGATCACTGGTTACCCTATTTTTGATAATCCCTGAGCTCAAAAAATGATTTCACAGAAGGAATTGATCACTTTAACTAGAGTTGAATCTGATTGCAGAGGTCTGAAATTGAACAATGTCATAGATGTAGAGCTGAAGTTTGCAATTCCCTTTGCAACTATTGATTTAGCCTATAAAATTGTGAAGAAAGGTATGAAGATTGATCTATGCAAAGTATTATTGAAAAATCTGTTTGAAAATCTCAACACCATAAGGAAGCCGAAGAAGAACAACTCAGCAAACACACTGAAGTTTGGATCACTTTTGGTATGCATGTTTTTCTATTTTGAGAAATTCTTTCCATCAGTCGGTAATGTAGTTTGGGAGCTACACCAACCAATCACCCATCAAATCAATGACTTCATCAAACAACTAGGTGATAACTTCAATGAGATTATGGATGATTATTTTAGCAAGTTCCAGGAAAAGATGCATAACAGGCATAGGATACCACCCCAACTAGTGGAAAAATACAAGGATAGTATATGTTTTGAAGTGGACACCGACTACTGCTATGTCAATGCGGTAGAACTGAGAACTCAATCTTTTCCACCAATGGGTTATGAGATTGATTAAAGTATTAATGGAGAAATTTGGAGAAGATTCTTCCTCCACTACTGTCAAGAGCGTTCAATTCATCACCGAGGAGGAATCTAAAGCCCAAGAAGTGGCTATTACATTGAGCACCGAGTTGCCAAAAGGGAAAATTTTGAAAAGGAAGAAACAGGATACATCACAGGTATCATCGACTCCTCCAGTAAAAATCCCAAACACTAGATCATCTGCAGTGTCACCGAGCAAGAAACAGAAAAATATTGCAGTTCCAAAGGTAACAAAAACATATAAGAAATCTACTCGGAGACTCATTTTAAATAAAGAGTCAAGTGACATCGAATCTGAAGACAAAAATAAATTTCATATTGTCAAAAGAAAAAAGGAAGATGTATATAGTGTTGATAATTTTTGTGCCAATCTGAAACAATATGGTGGATTTGGAGAATTTAGATATGTAAAATATGACTCCAGATCTGATGTAGAAAAGAGACAAATTGAAGAAGTTGTAATCTGCACTCTTCTAAAATTCCAATTAGTCCCATTGGAAGTAACTAATTCTCTTCCAAAAGCATTGTACTTACACATTGATAACAGGTGGAAATATGCTATGGAATCGAAAAAAGAAGATGAGAGAAAGAAGTCTGGTACATCTCTTTCCAGACATGTCGGTAGATGAGATAAGTGAACATCTGAAAAACTACCACACAAACTTCCTGGTCAAGCAAAGAGCCTTGAAATTGGCGAATGGCCTTTATCTTGATGTAGAGAACAAGACAAAAGAAAAACGACAAGAAATCTTTTGAATCAAGAGTATTGATGAGCAAGGTGAAGTTGAAATAATGGATATCACCGAGCAAGATCCCGCTGAAAATATACAACCTGATGAGGAAGTCATGGATACCGAGGTACAGGAACATGAAATAATAGAAGGGAATGCTTATGCCAAAATAGTATCAAGTGAGTTAGTTTTGGAACAAGTCAAGTCCTATCCTCCGGTAAGTCAACATGTTTCAATCGAGACACCTTAGGATATTGAACAAGGAAAAGAGGGTCACCAGTCTACAGAAGGAGAAGCTACTTCTCAAGCCACTGGGGAACATACTTCTCAAGCCCCTTCAAGTACTGACAATGTTACAACTGAGACCCAGAGCAAAGATTCACCGAAGGCTTCATCTGAGGTAAAGAAATTGACAAAACTGTTGCCTCTACCGAGCAACCTACCGAGGGTAAACAAGTCTCACAAGCCATTGTATTAGTTCAACTGGTGAAAGCCTCCTCCTCTAAAGAAAAGAAAATGAAAAAGCATAGTTTCAAGTTAGATTTGTCAAAACCAATTGTGTTGCTGAATGTAGACATATCCAAATTAAAAGGGCAAGCACTTATTGAATTCAGTGAACTATGCAAAGCCAAAGCAGAACAAGAGAAACAAATGGCTATACAAAAGAAAAATAGATTACTTCAAAAGGTCAAAGCACTATTAACAGAAATACTACTTGAAGCTACAGTGACAAAAGATGCAGCCATCCATATTCAACTAGATGAACTCCACAATAAGATCGAGACATCTGGAGTAGAAATATCTGAATACCTGAGAAAATTGTAGGACAAAGAGCTCACTACAAAATGATTGAAGAGGTACAAAAAGCCATTGCTATCGGTAAAGTAAAACTTGTCAAATTTATTACTGAGTTGTCCCCTCAACTCAAGCACATTCTTTATTTATTTCAAAAACTCTATACATTTTCTTTATTCATTAAAGATATCAAGAATAAAACAGAAGTGATTGAGAAAGAGATCACTAATCTTTCCAATAAATTGACCACTGAGCCAAATTCTATTCATAATTTCTATACCAAGTTACAAATGCTCATGGCTCAATAATTGGAACTTAGGAATGAAGAGCACAAAATAAGGATGGACATTATGACTCTTCAAACCTTATTCATTCCACACTTGTCCTCCGTCCAAGAACAAATCACCAAGGATACCTCCTTATCAACTCAGCCAGAGGGAAGCACTTTAGATGGTCTGATTTCACTATTAGCTGATATTACAACTCAAAATTCACTCATGGATAGTGTCAAGGACACACTCTTTGCCACTCTCACCGATGCAAGAACAAAGTATAAATCCGTTTTTGACCAGTTGCCTCCACCAAATGGTAACTAGTTTTGATGTTTGTCAAAAAGGGGGAGTATAGTGTATACAAGAGGAGTATACCGAGCAGATCAGTATAATCGAGTATACAGATAATTTTGATAGGGGGAGCAGTGAATATAGAATATTGATCATAGTGCATGCGTAATCAGAGTTATGTACAATATATTGATAAGGGGAGTATATCTGAGTATACTATTTATTGACAATTGTATATACTGTTAGTTTAGTCAAATTTTGTAAGTATATAGATTTTTTTTTGAGTTATGACTTTAAAAGAAGTTTTGTCAAACATTTCAAAACTAATGTCAAAAGGGGAGATTGTTACTATTTACTAAGTTGTCATTAGTTTTATGTCCAAAGTCATTCTATATACTCTAGTCGATTATTACTACCGAAATATTCAGTCAGTAAGCACAGAGCAGTCGGTTACAGAAGTTACAAGTCACAGAGTTTAGTATACACCGAGTTGTCTACCGAGTAACGTTCTATGAGTACCGAGCAGCAAAGATGGTATACCGAGTTAATACACACCGAGTGAAATGTGTTACCAGATTCATTGAACCTGGACACATATGTGGAAACATGTTACAAAGATCAAGGAACAAGGAACCGTTAACACATTGGAAATTGCACTTAAGATTTTGTATGATTTTGAGGACATCTGTCTAATGAAATAATTTTGTATGGTTATTCATTTAATGAATCATGTTTATAAGATCGAAGCATGAACAAGATCACCATTACAAGAGATCTATTTATACATCATGAATTGAGGATCAAGAATATATATGTGTGTGTGAAGCAAGACATATGTGAAAAAAAAAGCAAAAATCATGGGAAAGCACTGAGTGTTATGACTGTTACGATTGACAGAGATACACATAGGTCATTGAGAAGGATTTCAAAGAACAGTCAAGGAACAGAGTAAACAAAAAGGTTTACCGAGTTAATTTATGGGTTACCGAGGTATGCTATAAGCAAGGTAATTTCATTTTGAGCACATAGAATCTACTATAACATTTCAGATGTGAAGTTACAGATATTTTGTAAGATTTTGACTGTAATATTTTGAGTTGTAAGAGAAACCTTTAATAGGGTAAAAGAATCTAACAAAGTCTATAAATTGTAAATCCTTTAACCAGGTACAACATTTTAGTATAAGTGTTGTAAAATCCTTTAGCAAGGTAGATCTAAAGATCTTGATACTCCTAATAGGGTAAGCTATCAGAAATAGCTAAACATGTAGCTCTAATCGAGCAACCTTTATTATTGCAGTAGTGAACTTGTGGGTGCCATCCCCACTGCAGTTTTTCTCTCTAACAAGGAGTTTCTGCATAATCAAAATATATGTGTTATGGAGTGAATCATGTATGATTGTTATTTATTTGTTTTAGCATTATATTATGTTACAATAGTTTTTGGTTTATGCTTAACAGTAAAGTTATTATTAAAGAAAAGTGTTGAAGGATTGATTCACCCCTCCCCTCTCAGTACACCGGTTTTAGCTCTGCTTCATACATAAACCCTTAACCTATAATTCACATATTAGGTCTGCCTTATTTCGCCTATCTTCTTACTTACAAAATGTTCTATAATGATCTCATACATATATGAGTCATTTTACAACTTGCCAAGTTGGCTTACAATGATTTTACAATTAATTACAAAATATATTATAAACAAAATTCCCGGTCTGGGTGCCAGTATACTTCATTTTACTGCCGATGTTCTATGTGTCGGTGTAGAGTTTGTTGTTGCTGGTGCCAGTATATTGTCTTGCTGGTATCATATGATTTCAAGGTTGCCATCAATGGCAAAACCTTCAATCACCTACAATATCTCATTGGAGTGTGCATTTGCCAACAATCTCCCCCTTTGGCATTGATGGCAACATTCATGAGAAAAATCCAAAAAGTGTCATCCAGAAAGAATCTGCTAGAATTGTCTTACCAAAAATTGTGTACCAGAAAAAATGTGCTCCCCCTGAGCTAATGATCCATTTGCTGATTATTTTTCTCATTACCACTACTCCCCCTTTGGCATCAATGACAAAGGTTGTCATAGTGTCAATTGAGTGTGGTTTCCAGCTTCATCCTTGTAACCAGTTGGTTACAATCTGAAAAAGGTCTGCCAATACCAGATTCAGGCTCTCAGTGAACCGTTCACTATCCTTTAATGCGACCTATGTCCTCTAAATTATATCGGTGAGGTGTTGCATTTGCTGTTCCAGTGTTTTCTGTCCTTGAACTAGAGCCTCAGATATCTCTTTTCTTAAGGAGGTGAGGTAGTCCAATCTTGGACTAAGTTTCCATTTTAGATCTTTTGCCTTTCCTTTTATACTTTCCTTCTCTGTTTCCAATTTTAGAAGTTCCTCCTCAAAACCTATTGTTTTCTGCTCAAAAACTAATAATGGTTCAGATGAATTAATGAAGTTGTTAGCTAATTTATTTATTTCTTCCTGTACCTTGCTGATCTTCTTGTCTATATCTACTGTCAAGAAGTTTGTTTTGCATGTATCTCTGTACAAAGTTTTAAACTCTTTTAGTGTATTACATAGTGCCGATAAAAGAGTGTCAAATTGTCTCATGCACTTCTTTATTTCCTCTTCAAAGAATTTGTGTTTTTTCTTCTCTAGTTTCTCTTTGAATGCTTCCTTATTTATTTGTTCAACTGTCACAATGTTGTCAGTAATATACTTAGACAATGTGTCAAGTTGATTCAAAGAATCTTTATTATCCACATTACATTTGGGTGCTATCATTTTCAAAATTGGGATTGTATCATCGATAGCTTTGTATGCTTGTGAGCTACACTCTATTATTTTCTTGATAAAATCCAAAAGAACTTTTGTCACATTTGTTGGTCTGATTTATGCAATGGAAGAACCAACAATATGTATTTTGCTAGTGTGAGTAGTTTCTTTGCTTGTAGTGACCTCTGGTAGGTTAGTTTGTGTTTGCATTTCTCTAAGCAAAGGTTTGGGTTGCTCAGCTGTTGCAGGTGGTATTGTCTCTGCATGAACCTGTTCCTATGAGGGAGCCTGTTGCTCTGCCTGTTTCTCAGTGTTGTCCACTACCAGTTTTTCTTCTGTGCTTCCTGTTGCCGGTGGCCCAATTGCCACATCTGTTTTCCCTGTTGATTCCTTATCTACCACAATATTGACTTTCTGAGTGCCAATGTTCATTGTATATAACACCTCAGAATCAAGATTTGTGTCCTCATGTGGTATGTCCATACTCTCACTAGCCAGTTGATTTTCAGTAGTAACTACCGGTGGAGTATCTAGAGGTGGTGGGGATAAATTATCTGTTATTTTTATGCTGGGTGGTCCACCAACCTTTCCTTTTCCCTTATCCTTTTGATATACCTTGATGGGTTTAGGGTTTTGATACTCTTCATGCTTTTCCTTCTCTACAAGGAATATGTCCCATACATTAGCTGTTTCTTCTATTACCTCATTCACTCTCACTGCCATTAGTGCTACATGTCGGTGAGCAGTTGAAAATACTGACTGGTTAGCCTCTGAGATCAATTTATCTATCTCGTCAGGTGAATTGACAGGATGTACAACAAGTAATTTTTCAATTTTTATTTTCTTATCAAGTTCAATAATATCTACTCTCCTAGATTCAAGTCTATTGTAGAGATCTATCGGTATTTCATCAACAACTTGCATCAAAAATTTCTTAAAAATATCTAAGTGCAATATTACACTATTCTCTACTTTATCTTTGTTATCATCTGATAATGTGTTATACATTTTGCTGATATTTTTCAATTTACCATCCTTAGTAATTTCATCTAGTAATTTATCAATAGGAGCTATAGACTTCTTCTTAGGAGTCACCTTTTTCTTCTTCGGAGTTAATTTATTTGTTGGGGGCCTTACTGCCTGTTGTTTTTGTCTTGTTCTTCTAGGAGAAGGTGAAGATACCGGTGAAAATTTCCTTTTTCTCACAACTCTTTTGAATGCAGCTAGTATGTCACTTTCTGAAGAAGTTCCAACCGGTGAAAGGTGAATTTTCGGTTGAAGTGCTTCTAACTCATCTTCAGTAATACTAGTTTGTTTAAGTACATCTTCTTTAATAGCTTTTGCTTGCCTGGATCCTTTTCTAACCATTTCCTCAACCTTTTTAACATTTTTCTTGGATTGAATTTGTTTTCCAATAGTCTCAGCACTGCCAAATACCTCTTCTTTAGGTTCCTTAGGTTCTTCTAGGAGGGCTTTTGCATATGTTTCTATTATGTGGTCATCAGTTTTATACCCCATTTCAGTAACCCAGATGGTTCTTGGGATAACTACCTCCATCCAAATTTCATCCTTCTTTATTACAAAAAAAAATTCATCCTTATACTTGTCCAGAATTGCTTGTGACAATCTAACTCTAGTCTTCATTTAGGCCTTCAATGCCTGGAAGTACTCATTTATGTTCTTTTCTCTGTTCTCTCCCATGCTATTCAATAAATCTAACAACTATTTTCCTACCTGTATATCAAAACCAAAATTTCTAATACCAATACCGGGTACTTGTTTGGTTATGTGCAACATTAGACAAACAAGTAGGTTTCCAAATCTGAATGTTCCCTTTTTGTCTTTCTTTATCTTTCCCAAATTGTCAATCAGTTCATCTTTAAGCCATTCACACACATCTATTCTTACATTATCATTAATCATATCATAGGCACTTTTAATGCATAGGCTAGAGACTGAGTTTAACCTATTTGCATGTGTAGTTTTTTAGCCTAAGATCATACTGATGAATTTCACATTGACATCTGTTATATCATTTACCCTTAAAGATCTCTTATCAGATGTTGCACCGGTTAGGTTTATCACTAGGTCATTTGAGACCTTCTTTGTTTTGTCAGGTCTGTTACCGGTGGAAGGTAACCTTGTCACAACCTTTACTGCTTCTTTAGTGATTTTGTGAACTGAGTCCAACCAGAAGAATTCACCATGTACCCTGCTTAGTACTATCCTTATAACATCCTTGGGAAAATCCAAGATATTGAGAATTTTAGTGAAACCTAGGGTTTCAACTATCTTGTGTTCAGGTTTGATATTTTTGGATTCATCACAAATTACAAAATTATACATATTCTTAGTTTCCTCATCACCTCATTCCTCTATATGACAATGTATATACATTCTAGGGTCTTCAGCAAAAACTACTCCCTTAGGAATTTTAGAAAATGCACCAATGGTATCATCTTTCTTGGCAATTTCAAGAACTAATTGGAATACGGGTCTAGGGCATTTAATAACTTCAACAACAGTATGGTTTGCAATGAATTCAAGAGCAGATGAATAAGCCATGGTTATAAATACCTTTATCTGCCTTAAGGAATGATTGCTTAATGAATTGCTTCACTTCTTTGCTTGGAATGCCTTCGCTCGGGAATTTTTGCAATCTCGAAGATTTGAAAGCTCAGTGAAATGAAAATGGAGCCAAAACACTTGTTTTATAATGTTAATTTTGCCAACCACCACATTTGATGCTTGTCGGTTAAGTAATGTCTTAACTTATCTGCCGGTATAGAAGTAATTTCAACTTTTCACCATCAATCGAGGGAATAATAGCATGTTTCACATTTGGTTGCTAAACCCTTAAAGGAATTTTCTTCAGTTAGATGAAGAGTCTCTTGCCAGTGGAGTGTTACTCTGTTCTGCCGGTGGAGGAGTATTCCTATCAATATTTAGATCTAACTTTTTGATCCACTGTTTTAAGAATTCTTGCTTTACCTCTTCAACCTTTTCTTTACCTTTCAAGCTAGCACCATTATTACTTGCCGGTGATGGCTTACTTCTGCAGAATTTTGCAATATGTCCAATCTTATTGCAAGCATAACAGGTCACATTGTTTTTTTGAATAGCTTTCCCATATCCTATGCCGGTTTGTGTTCTACACTGATTAGATAAGTGTCCAAATATTCCATAAACTTAACATCTTACATTCATTCTACAATTTTCTAAATTATGACCAACTTTGTTGCATTTGGAGCAGTGACCGGTGGGTGTATTAGTGTTCAGATAATTTCTAGATCTACACTGATTTTCTCTATGACCATACTTGTTACAGTTAAAGCATTTGCCATTAAATTTATAAGCAGTAGGTTGTCTTACTGGTTTTCTATGATCATGTGTGTTTGCAGTATCAAAGCTTTCACTAGCTTCAAAGCCAAGGCCATTCGTGTCACCATTTGGTTTCTCACTCTTCAACATGTCACCAAGTTCTTCTGAGCTTTTCTTGAATTTCTCCTTGTGCTGATTTGCAATAGCCAGTTCTCTTTCCAAGATTTCTTTCTGTCTCATAAGTTCATTTGAGTCATTTTGTGTGTGCATCAGATCTGTCTTCAACATATCATTTTCATAACTAAGTCTTGTGTTTTCATTTGCAACATCATTCAGTCTTCTAGTCAAGTCTTCTTCATTCTTCTTTCTATCTTCAATTTCCTCACAAAATCTCATAGTCCTATCCTGCATCTCATTCTTTGTTGTCATGTTTTCTTGTTTCAGTTTATTCATCAAATCACTAAGAGTTTCCTTTTCGTCATTCTCATTTTGCATCTTTTCACAAATTTCTCTTCTCTTGTTTCTTGCAATGGTAAGATTTTCTTGAAGTGCTTGAATAATATCCTGTGCAACATTTAGATCATCTTCAAGTTTGATATTTTTCAACTTTTCCGTATCATAGTCTAAGAGAGCTGCTTCTAATTGCTTCATCAAGTTTTCCATCTCTATTGATTTCAAGATCTTCCTCAAGCTGTTAGGCTTGTGAAAATAGAGGACCAAGCTCTGATACCAATTGTTAGGATTCCCAAAGATACTGAGAGGGGGGGGTGAATCAGTATCTAACTAGTTAGATAATTTTCTTAACTTAAAACATGTAAAGCATATCAATACTATATATCGGTAAACAAAAAGTAATGCAATAAACAGAGATAACATCAACCACATGAAAAGTGTTAGGCCCAATATGGAAAGCTAATGTACTGAGAGGGGAGGGGTGAATCAGTACTCCAAAATTTTTCTTGAATAATAACTTTATTGTTATGCATAAAAAAAATAGTGCAGTAACATAAAATAAAGTTAAAACAAATAGATAACAATCATACATGATTCACTCCATAACACATATATTTTGCTTACGCAGAAACTCTTGGTTAGAGAGAAAAACTGCGGTGAGGATGGCACCCAAAACTTCACTACTGCAATAATAAATAGTGTTTGGTTAGAGCTACATTTTAGCTATTTCTGATAGCTTACCCTGTTAGGAGCAACAAGATCTATTAGAGCTACCTTGCTAAAGGATTTTACAATATTTAATCTGAACACTGCACCTAGTTAGAGGCTTTACAATTTATAGACTTGATTAGAGTCTTTTACCCCGTTAAAGGTTTCTCTTTCAACTTCACAATATTACAATAAAATTATTACAAATATCTACAACTTTACATCTGAAATGTTATAGCAGATTCTATGTGCTCAGAATAGATTACCTTGCTTATAGCATACCTCGGTAACCCATATAGTAACTCGGTAAACCCTTCTGTTTACTCTATTCTTCGACTGTTCTCTGAAAACCTTCTCGGTGACCTCTGTGTCTCTATAACAGTCTTCTTACACATATATTTACACCCTTAACTCATGTTGTATAAATAGATCTCTTAAGATGGTGATCCAATTCATTGCTTCGATCTTACAAACAAGATTCCTTGAATGAATAACTATACAAAATATTTCATTGGTTAGATTGATCTCAAAATCATACACAATCCTTTGGTGCAATTTCCAATATAATAATGGTTAGATGTGCCTCGATCTTGTAACATGTTTTCATATGCATGTCTAGGTTCAATGTATCTGGTAACATGTTTCACTCGATGTATATTAACTCAGTGTGTCATCTTTGCTACTCGGTAGTCATAAAAAGATACTCGGTAGACAACTCAGTGTATACTGCATTCTGTGACTGCTTTCCTCTGTAACCAACTAGACTGTGCATACCGACTTCTTTGTGTATACCGACTGCATGATTCGATAGTGTTTAACCGACTAGAGTATATAGTATGACTTTGAATATAAAAACTAATGACAATTTGATAAGTAGTAACAATCTCCCCTTTTGACATTAGTTGAGATGTTTGACAAAAACTACTTTCAAAGTCATAATTCAAAAATCTATATACTTTGCAAAATGACTCTACTTGATAGTATTATACAATAGGTAATGAAATAGTACATTAAGATATACTCCCCTTATCATTATACTGTACATAACTCTGATTTTGCATGCTCGGTTCTGTGCTTGTGTGCTTTGCTTACTGTCCTTGGATACTCTGCATACTCTACTCAGTATACTCCCCCTGTATACAATACTCCAAATACTTTATCAAAACTATATCACCAAAACTGTATTACTCCCCAAATATATAGTATCACTCCCCCTTTTTGACAAACATCAAAAACTTAATTTCCATCCGGGGGTGGTAACTAGTCAAAAATAGATTTATACTTCTTCCGGGTGTCGATGAGAGGGACAGAGAGTGCATCCTTTACACTTTCCATTAAAGAATTTTGTGCTTGAATATCAGCCAATAGTGATATTAAGCCATCAAGAGTGCTTCCCTTTTGTGTAGTAGATAGGCGTGTGGCTCAGTTAATCTGTTCTTGAACTGATGAAGGATGAGGAAGGAATAATGTCTGGAGTGTCATTATATCCATCCTGATCTTGTGTTCTTCATTTTTTAGTTCCAATTGTTGAGCCATGAGCTGTTGAAGCTTGGTATAAAATTTTTGAATGGAATTGGGCTCTGGAGTCAACTTATTTGAGAGATCAGTGATCTCTTTCTCAATTGCATCAGTTTTATTCTTGATATCTTTAATGAATATATAAAATGTACATAGTTTCTGAAATAAATAAAGAATATGCGTGAGTTGAGGGGACAACTCTGCAATGAATTTGACAAGTTTTACTTTACCAATAGCTAGAGCTTTCTATACCTCTTCTATCATTTTTGCAGTAAGCTCCTTGTCTCTTAGCTTGCTCAAGTACTCAGATGCATCTACTCCAGATGTTTCTATTTGATTAAGGAGTTCATCCAGTTGAATGTGGATGGCTACATCGGTTGACACTGTAGCTGTAGGTAGCATATCTGATAGCAGTGTCTTCACCTTCTGAAGTACTTTATTCTTCTTTTGTATGGCCATCTATTTTTCTTGTTCGGCCTTTGCTTTGCATAGTTCACCAAAATCAATGAGTTCTTGCCCTTTTAATTTTGATATATCCACATTGGGCAACACTACTACTTTAGATAAATCAACTTTGAAACTATGCTTTTTGACCTTCTTCTCTTTACCTTTGGTTGGTTGGACCAAGACAATAGCTTGAGAAGCTTGCTGACCCTCGGTAGGTTGCTCGATAGAGACAACACTTTGGTCGGTACCTGTAGCTACTATGGTGTCTTTTGGTGTCTCGGTACTGGGTATCTCAGCTGCTACATTTTTGTTGCTCGAAGGTGGTTGAGAAGTATATTCTTGAGTAGTCTCTTCTCCTATTGTAGACTTGTGACCTTCGGTGCCTTGTGTTGTATCCTGAGGAGCTTCGATAGAGACAGGTTGAGTGATCGGTGGATAAGGCTAAACTTGTTCTAAAATGGATTCACTAGATACAAGTTTTGCATACGTAGTGCCTTCTATCATTTCCTTCTCCTGTTCCTCTGTATCCATGACATCTTCATCAATTTGAATAGTGTCAGCCGAGTCTTGTTCGGTAGCATCAGGACCTTGCTCGGTGACATCAATGATTTCAAATTTAGATTGTTCATCAGCATCTTTGATTTTGAATATTTCTTGCCATTTTTCTTTTGTCTCACTTTCTACATCAATATATAGCCCATTCATCAGTTTTAAGGCTCTCTGTTTGACAAGAAATTTGGAATTGTAGGTTGTCAAATGTTCCTTTATTTCTGCTACAGACATATCAGGAAATAGATGGACTAGACTTCTTTCTCTGATTTGTTTCTCTGAGTCCATTGCATACTTCCACTTGTTATCAATATGCAAGTAAAGTTCATTTGGAAGTGACTTTACTAGTTCCAATGGAGCCAGCTGAAACTTTAGAAGTGTGCAAATGATAGCTTCTTCAATTTGTCTGTTCTCATCATTATTTCTTGTTTCATACTTGACATATTTAAAAGAACCAAATCCACCATATTCTTTCAGATTGACATAGAAGTTTTCAACACTATGTATATTTACCTTCTTGCTCTTGACAATCTGGAATTTGTTGGCATCCTCAGATTCTGTATCACTAGACTCTTTTGCCAAAAAGAGTCTCCGAGTAGATTTCTTATATGTCTTGGTTACCTTGGGAGAAGTAACACTCTTTTGTTTCTTACTCGGTGATGCAGCTGATGCTTTGGTGTTAGGTCTCTTTGTTGGAGGACTCGGTAGGGCCTTTGAAATGTCCTGTTTCTTTCTTTTCAACACTTTACCCTTAGGCAGTTCGGTGCTCAATGTTATGGCTGCCTCTTGAACTTCAGATTCCTCTTCAATGATTTTAAATGGTTTCTCTTCTATCCACATGAAATCATCATGAACTCTGCTCAAAACAAACTTGACCCATTGGGGCTTGAACACACGAGGATAGGTTAGGGCTTCAGTCAATCCTTTGATTCTGGTGTGTTTGTACTTGCTGTTTAATACACCATCAGTACATAGTTCATCATAGGTGTCTCTTATCTCAACATGACCAAGTTCTTCAACATAGCATTTGGTGAAGAATATCACATCTTCAACTAACAAGACTCGATCCGGGATGAGTGAAAAGGCGGTTTTGTCATCCGGTTCAGAGGTGACTTTAGGAGTCAAAGTGTATTTCAGTGAGGACTTCTCTACATTCTTGACAACTATGGGATCTTGGATCTTGGGTGCCATTGTTGATTTCAGGTAAAACTTAGCAAACTATCCTTAGGGTTTGACGGTTTACAAACAACAGACACTTCACACTGAACAAATAATAACAATTTGATAAGATCGGTAAGCTAGCTTAACAGTGCGATGAGATTTGATGTAAATACCTTGGATTCACTTTGAATGAGGTTTGATCACCTTGATTCACTCTGCTCTGCTCTTTCGAAAACTTGGTAAGTGTAAATGACAGCAAAAATTCTTTTAAGTACACAAAATACCTTATCAGGCTCTGTGCGGGTTAGGTCAAAACATTAAATACACTCGGTTCACCTTTAACTGATTTATTCTCCTTTTTTTCATTTTAACCGAGTAACCAAATTTTATTCATTTACCGACTTGACAGGCTTCCTGTATTCACCGACTTGACAGGTTTCCTGTAAAGTACTTTTGATAGAATTTCAAACTTACTGATGCATCTTAACTATGCAGATTTTGATTTTAGTACATAATAGAATAGGAACTGTTATGATTTTAACCTTCAGAGAATGCAGTCCCTTAATACCTTTGCTGATTAATTTGGAATAGGTGCACCTAACTCGGTAGGTAAGGTGCTTTCTTCATTTGACACAATTTCCTTCTTTTTCCAAATCATCTTTAATTTTTCTTTTATTTATTCAGTGTCTTCTCTAGGTTGATCTTTGCAATCTCCAGCTAAATGTCCAACTTTGTGACAATGAAAACATGCCATACCAGGATTTCTCCATGATCTTCAGTTGTTCATTCCAAACCTTATAAAACAATTGGCACTAATATGTCCATATCTTCCACAACATTCACACCATATCCTTGTATTGTAATCCAATGGTACTGCTACATATTGTCGGTAAGGATCTGTGTGAGTTCAGTAACCTCTAGTGTTTGCTCGGTGTGCAGACCACATGTAGTTCTTTTTCTTAAGCCAACACTTCTCAGTACTATGTCCATATCTATTGCACTTTCTACAAAACCCTTTGAATTTTGCCTTTTGATAGTTGTTAATAGACTTTGTCCTACATTGATTAGATGTGTGACCATATTTATTGCAATTGAAACAATAACCATTGGACTTAGTGATATTCGGTTGCTTACCTTTTCTGATTTGGCATATGTTGGCAGTGTGACCTTGATTTCCACAGTAGTAGCAAATAGGCTTCTTTCTTTTGATGTTATTCCTATTTCCAGCTTGCTTTGATGATTCTCCTCTCTCGGTAGTATGAATTCCTTTCTCGGTAGAGTCTTTTCCTTTGTAACCGAGTCCTGCATCTCTGTTGGGTCATCTTGTATTCAGTTGCTCATCCAACATCTTTGATGCTTCATAACTCTTCTTCAGTGTTTTTTTGGATTTCTTCTCTGTTTCAAGTTCATTGGTCAACCTTGATACTTCAAGTTTCAATGCTTAATTTTCATCATTCTTCAGAATTGCTTCATGATGTGCATAACCTAGTTGATTTGTCATATTTTGTTGAATCCCAGTCAACCTTATGATTTCATCATTTTTATCAGATATGAAGACTCCAAGTTGTTGTTTCTCTCTTTGTAGATCTCTTTCTTTATCCTCAACTGTCCTTAATGCATCTAGATTTTCAGTCATTTGTGTGCTGAAATCTTCATGTTCTCTTTTCATTGCTTTTAGTTGATCAGCCAGTGCTTTGTACTTTTCTTTCAATCCTCCAATTATTTTCTTCAGTCTCTTTAGATATACTATTCTCAGATGATGTCTCAATTTGTTCCACTAACTCTTGAGAATCCTGCAAGTCATCAGATAATCTTCTTCTTACTTTCAGATATTTTTGCATTTGCCTTTGCATGTCTACAATCACTCGATTAGCATGATCTAGCTCTTCTTGCAGATACACAATCCTCCAAGATTGTTTGTAGCCTTCCATTGATAAGATCTTTCTCTTTAGGCAGTTAAACCCCTTTCCAAGATTCAAGCTCTGATACCAATTATTAGGCCCAATATGGAAAGCTAATGTACTAAGAGGGGAGGGGTGAATAAGTACTCCAAAAATTTTGTTGACTAATAACTTTATTGTTATGCATAAATAGAATAGTGTAGTAACATAAAATAAAGTTAAAACAAATAGATAACAATCATACATGATTCACTCCATAACACATATATTTTGGTTACACAGAAACTCTTGGTTAGAGAGAAAAAATGCGGTGGGGATGACACCCACAACTTCACTACTGCAATAATAAAGAGTGCTCGGTTAGAGCTAAGATAACAATCATACATGATTCACTCCATAACACATATATTTTGGTTACGCAGAAACTCTTGGTTAGAGAGAAAAACTGCGGTGGGGATGACACCCACAACTTCACTACTGCAATAATAAAGAGTGCTCGGTTAGAGCTACATTTTAGCTATTTCTGATAGCTTGCCCTATTAGGAGCAACAAGATCTGTTAGATCTACCTTGCTAAAAGATTTTACAACATTTAATTTGAATGCTGCACCTGGTTAGAGGCTTTACAATTTATAGACTTGATTAGAGTCTTTTACCCTGTTAAAGGTTTCTCTTTCAACTTCACAATATTACAATAAAATCATTACAAATATCTGCAACTTTACATCTGAATTGTTATAGCAGATTCTATGTGCTCAGAATAGATTACCTTGCTTATAGCATACCTCGGTAACCCATATAGTAACTCAGTAAACCCTTCTGTTTACTCTGTTCTTTGATTGTTCTTTGAAAACCTTCTTGGTGACCTCTGTGTCTCTGTAACAGTCTTCTTACACATATATTTACACCCTTAACTCATGCTGTATAAATAGATCTCTTAAGACAGTGATCCAATTCATTTCTTCGATCTTACAAACAAGATTCCTCGAATGAATAACTATACAAAATATTTCATTGGTTAGATTGATCTCAAAATCATACACAATCTTCTGGTGCAATTTCCAATGTAATAATGGTTAGATGTGCCTCGATCTTGTAACACATTTTCATATGCATGTCCAGGTTCATTGTATCTGGTAACACATTTCAATCAGTGTATATTAACTCGGTGTGTCATCTTTGCTGCTTGGTAGTTATAAAAAGATACTCGGTAGACAGCTTGGTGTATACTGCATTCTGTGACTGCTTTCCTCTGTAACCGACTAGACTATGCATACTGGCTTCTCTGTGTATACCGACTGCATGATTTGGTAGTGTTTAACCAACTAGTGTATATAGTATGACTTTGAATATAAAAACTAATGGCAATTTTATAAGTAGTAACAATCTCCCCTTTTGGCATTAGTTGAGATGTTTGACAAAAACTACTTTCAAAGTCATAACTCAAAATCCTATATACTTTGCAAAATGACTATACTTGACAGTATTATGCAATACTCATTGAAATAGTATATTCAGATATACTCCCCTTATCATTATACTATACATAACTCTGATTTTGCATGCTCTGTTCTATGCTTGTGTGCTCTGCTTACTGTCCTTGGATACTCTGCATACTCTGCTCTGTATACTCCCCCTATATACAATACTCTGAATACTTTATCAAAACTGTATCACCAAAACTGTATTACTCCCCAAATATATAGTGTCACTCCCCCTTTTTGACAAACATCAAAAAATTAATTTCCATCCGGGGGTGGTAACTGGTCAAAAATAGATTTATACTTCTTTCGGGCGTTGGTGAGAGTGACAAAGAGTGCATCCTTTACACTTTCCATTAAAGAATTTTGTGCTTGAATATCAGCCAATAGTGATATTAAGCCATCAAGAGTGCTTCCCTCTTGTGTAGTAGATAGGCGCGTGGCTTGGTTAATCTATTCTTGAACTGATGAAGGATGAGGAAGGAATAATGTCTGGAGTGTCATTATATCCATCCTGATCTTGTGTTCTTCATTTCTTAGTTCCAATTGTTGAGCCATGAGCTGTTGAAGCTTGGTATAAATTTTTTGAACAGAATTGGGCTCTGGAGTCAACTTATTTGAGAGATCGGTGATCTCTTTCTCAATTGCATCAGTTTTATTCTTGATATCTTTAATGAATATAGAAAATGTACAGAGTTTCTAAAATAAATAAAGAATATGCGTGAGTTGAGGGGACAACTCTACAATGAATTTGACAAGTTTGACTTTGCCAATAGCTAGAGCTTTCTGTACCTCTTCTATCATTTTTGCAGTAAGCTCCTTGTCTCTTAGCTTGCTCAAGTACTTAGATGCATCTACTCTGGATGTTTCTATTTGATTAAGGAGTTCATCCAGTTGAATGTGGATGGTTGCATCGGTTGACACTGTAGCTGTAGGTAGCATATCTGATAGTAGTGTCTTCACCTTCTAAAGTACTTTATTCTTGTTTTGTGTGGCCATCTTTTTTTCTTGTTCGACCTTTGCTTTGCATAGTTCACCAAAATCAATGAGTGCTTGCCGTTTTAATTTTGATATATCCACATTGGGCAACACTACTGTGTATACCGACTGCATGATTCGGTAGTGTTTAACCGACTAGAGTATATAGTATGACTTTGAATATAAAAACTAATGGCAATTTGATAAGTAGTAACAAAAAAGAACACCATAACACAGTAGTTTAATGGGGAAACCCGGTGTAGGAAAAACCTCGGTGGGATTTGTGACCCACAATATTCACTTATTGGCCAATAAGAGAATATTACTGCTACAATAGGGGCCTGCACATGCAAGAAGGCCAAGTGCCTAGAGCTCATTGCTCAATTACAAAATGGGAAGTCTCACTGACTTACAAAATGGATTATGCAAATCCAATGTCTTGTACTGCTTCAAAATAGCATCTACTATGCTAGATCCAGTAACAGTTTTAGCTCTGCTTCATACATAAACCCTTAACCTATAATTCGCATATTAGGCCTTCCTTATTTTACCTATCGTCTTTCTTACAAAATGTTCTATAATGATCTCATACATATATGAGTCATTTTACAACTTGCCAAGTTGGCTTACAATGATTTTACAATTAATTACAAAATATATTATAAACAAAATTCCTATCGGCCTAGGTGCCGGTATACTTCCTTTTACTGCCGGTGTTCTATGTGCTGGTGTAGAGTCTGTTGTTGCTAGTGTCGGTATATTGTCTTGCTGATATCATATGATTGCAAGGTTGCCATCAATGACAAAACCTTCAATCACCTAAAATATCTCATTGGAGTGTGCATTTGCGAACAGACACCATCTCATCATCTTTGTATTCAACTTGGGAAGGGGACCTATGATTAGAAATTTATTTTTCATCCTTAGTCACTCTTATGCTCTCCAAATCATTCCCACTATCGACTTCTTGTTTCTCTTCCACCTCTTGGAAATCTTCATCCTCCAAGTCTTCATTTGATGAATCCTCATCATCATTAGGAGTAAAAACCTCAACTAATTCAGGATAAGCCTCTTTCATTTCAAATTTACCTTTTTGGTCCTTTATAGTAAGGCGAGTAGAACGCCTCTCACCAAACTACCATCCTGTTTATCATGGTCTTGCTTAGTACCATCCTCTTCTTTAGGATCTTGTATTTCCAAGTCTATTATAATTTTCTTTTTACTAGAATCTTTTCCAATTTTTTTTCTTTAATCAAGATATTTTTGGGGTGATCACTTTGCATTTTTAGGGGTAATTCTTAAAAGGGCCACCTCAAGATCTTTAGTGACCGAATCCTCTTTGGTTTTTTTGCACTTCTTAGAAGTAGGAATGGGATCTTTTGTCAGTAAGGGATTTGTCTCAATTAAATCAATACGAACAAATGAGTGATGGGCATCTTCTATGGCACAAGGTTCTTAGGAAGGGTATGAAAATGACTTTGGTTGGGACAACAGCTGAAGGCATATTGGTAAAGGGTATAGATCAACCCTTGGTGGAGTGGGGGTGCAACCCCTTTCGAAATACTAGTAGACAAAGAGGTAAACAAATAGTAGGGTAAATTAATTTTTTCACCATGCCTAACATGATTAAGAATTGGAAAATGATACCCATGCACAGTGGTATAACACCCTTCAAGGGTGATATATTTCATCACATAATAGCTTACCATGGCATAGGGTGCATGAAGGATAGAGTGGTCATAGGCATTTTGTATTACCACAAGCTTTTCCCCCTTCTCAAATTTTTTTGTAAGGTAGCTTTTGTAATCCACTGAGCTCTTCTTTTCTATGTTCTTCCCATCATTATATAAAATAGTCACCTCCATAATGAGATTAGGGGTGACGACAAAGGTAATGTTGTTGATGGTAACTTTCCCTTTTTGCCAAGAATTACAGAATCTTGCCAAAAGGGCCCTATTGTATCCCTTCATTGCAAAAAAGAAGGGAGTCATACCAACCTTATGAAATAGGTCCCACACCTCTTCATTCTTTTGAAGCTCTTTATAGTCCTTAGGCTTTGACCTTTTCAGTTGTCCCCCTATTTCATAAGTCAGCTCCACAATAGCTTGGCAAGACATCCAAATACAACACAGAGAAGACCCACCAGAATTGTAACAGACCCCACAAAATAAAAAGCGATGGTGATTTTAAGGCAAATTTTAATATGATTATAAATCCCCTTTGCACAAGTGAAAATATATTTTTCTAAATGATTTATCTTACGGTGAAGCAAATTTAATTGATCGCCATTCCATCGAATTATATTGCCATACATGACATTAAAAGTTGGATAGTGGTATGACTACTTTGTAATATATGAGAGTTTATTATCTTTTAATTCCCCTGTGCCAAGGGGAGTCCAAAAAATCTGCCAGCTCAATACGCAACCCAAAAGCTACATTAGCATCCAACTCAACACCAAGTTTTGAATTTGAATAATTTTGGCACCTTTCTACCTTTTCTAGTTTAAATTTTTATTTGCTAGTCTTGTCATGATTACCTATAAAGGAAAGTGAGTCTTTAAAATAATCCTCGATTCTTTCTAGAGATAATATCCCTCTAAGTTTGGTAGGGCTTTGAGTGAAGTTGAATTGGAATACCCGATTTTCGAAGTTAAGGCCGTAATTGGCAACTTCATCAACAACCCTATTTTCCTCCCAAAAGATATGATGGACTTTGATATTAAGAAAGCAACCCATTATCAGTCTAATTTCTTCAATAATTATTTTGATCTCCCACGGAGTACCTAGTTTTCCATTAAGGTAGTCAACAATAAACTTGGAATCACCTTCAAGGATGACATCTTCAAGTTCATCTGGCTTAGTCTTTTAAGACCTTGCCATGTAGAAAAAGCTTCCACTCTGTTATTGGAACCCCTGCCCAAGTTCACGCAGTATCTGAATCCTCTACTGTCTCTTATGATACCTTCTACACCAATCCTTGGGTTTCCTTTAGAGAAGCCATCAAAATCACATTTAATCCAGCCATTCTCTAGAGGGGACCAAATACACTCCTCTCTTAAAATCATTTTATTCTAATTGATTTTTATTAGATTGTGTACAATACCCCATGTCTACTTAAATATTAGGTCTAGAAGGCCAAAAATGATTTTAGATGGGCCATAGGATGCAACATTTTTCATTTTCCTTAATCTGTTGTTTAATGATATGGAATAACGTCTTGTTGTTTCTTGCCTCCTCCTTGAAAATTCTATTGTTTTGTTCCTTCCATAGATTCCAAGCTATAAATTCTTGATGATAAGATAACTAAAGGGGCATTGGCTCCATTTCTCCATCAAATCTCTCATATGCCTTGATATGGGCTAGGAGATCATAAGGGCATTAAAAACCTCTGACCACACATTACTAGCATATTGGTAGTGTAAGAAAATATGATCAATACTTCCAAGATCATTACAACAAAGAATGCATCTATGGACAAAGGAGAAACCCCTCTTATTCAGGTTATCAATAGTCAATATGTATTATGAGTTGTAACCCCACAAAAGTAATTAATTTTGTGAATAAGGCATTAACCCAAATGTGATTCCAGTTGAAATGTTCAATATCATCAACCTCTATTTCTCTACAAGTAGATTTAACATAAAAGTCCCCTGAGGGGCGATGTCTCCAAATCCATACATCATCCCTTAAGAAAGAAAATAAAGAATAATTCCACAAGAAGGAATTCAATAACATTTCCTCCTCCTCCAATATTTTCCTATCCAAATCTGAAATACCATCTCTATCCCCAATCCAATCCTTAAAGTTTTTCCATCTGTACTGACCATCTTTCCATGAGAGGTAACCTTGCACCATAATATCATTTTTTTGAATGAGGAAGTTCTTAATTATGTTGAAGGGATTAGTATCTGACAGAGATTTATCCTTGAACCAAAGGTCATCCCAAAATCTAGTACACCTACCATCACCAACTATCTTCCTTCTCCCTTTTTCAAAATGATTCTAAAATAAAGAACATTATTCCAAATACAAGGGCTTGAGAGTAATTCTAACTCATAAAACATATTGTTACTAGGGGCATTATTGAGATATTTAGCTTTGAAGATTCTGACCCAGTCTTTAACAACTTCAGTAATTTGCTATCCAATTTTGGCAATAAGAGCTCTATTGAAAGGTCTATTTTTCCTTATTCCTAATCCTCCAGACCTTTTAAATCTACATACCATATCCCAAGCCACTAGGGTAATGCAAGTCTTCTCTTGCACACCTGTCCACAAGAACCTTTTTTGAAATTTATTTGCCACACACCCAAACATTTTGAAATTAGAGAGATAGTAGACTAGGATATTCTATAAACAAGATTTAACCAGTTGCACTTTATCAGCTAGGCTTAAGGTTTTCCCTTTCCAGCCCACTCGAGTTTTTTTTGAATTCTCTCAATTGTTCCAAAAGTAGTTGGGAGGGATTTTTGAAATAAGGGGTAGGCCCAAAGAGGAATCGAGAAAGGAAGAAGCACTACACCCAAGGATTCTAGTAATTTTTGTTTGTAAGGTAGGGGAAACATTGAGAAAGTAAATTTTACTCTTAACATAGTTAATATGTTGACCTGACAACTTAGCATAACTATCCAAGATCTCCTTCCACCCTTTAGCTTTAGAGATATAGAATTCTCTAGAGATAATAGTATCATTCACAAACTTCTAGTGGGTAATGTTGAACATACAAGAACACTAAGAGGGGGGGTGAATCAATATTCTACTCAAATTTTAAAACTGAAACAGATAATATGCTAATCTTAACTTATCTTAATTATCCTTGAAAACATAGAAATGAATTGCATAACACAACTACAAAAGAGACACCAAAGATTTTTATATGTGGAAAACCCAATAAGGAAAAAACCATGGAGAGGGTTAACTCTCAAGATAATATAACTAGTTATATGTGATTAGAAAAACAAGCTCACTGCTAGAGGGCTCACTGCACAGAGAGATTACTACTCAGATACAAACAAATTACTACCAAAAAGGCTTACTGCCAAAAAGGAGTGAACTAAGAAAGTCACATCTACACATGCATGAAATCAATTCTAGTTAAAGCTTCGAAAATATGCAAACTACTTGCAGCAGATCGACTAGTTAAGAACCTTTGCAAAACACTTCACAAAACTCATTGCACTACATAGACTGTTTGGAGCAGATCCAGTTAAGAATCTCTATAGATACACTTTACCAACTCACTACACTAATTTTCTCATAGTGAACCAACACTTCACCTCTATCGCATAATATGCTCAATCATAACCTTCCACTTTCACACACTTTCACACACTCTCATACACATATATTACCTAGAGAGATCCCATATATATACATATATGTATGTATCAATTTGAAAATGTACATCAAGTCGGCCTTTGAGATATTTTACAAAATAACATTTTAATGATCACACTACAATCACCAAAGTAGAATACCAATAAGGTCGACCATACATGAACACATCTTCAAAGTACCAAAACAACACGCTACTAGAATGCCACAATTACCAGAACACAAAATGAAACAATTGGATCATAGCCATGACCAAAAAATTCAAGGTACAATAACCATAATCCAAGTCAAAATCACATGATTCAAGAAATGAAAAACCAACTGCCAAATGACTATTACCAAAAAATAGAAAAACCGAAGGAAACCAGAGCACAAGAATCTACTCATCATAGCATATCCAAACATACAATTGAAGCATAACATCCAAAGAAAAATTTTTGGAGCACAAGACTAAATATCACAACCAGCACCAAAACCTCTTACACCCATACACTAATGTCCTCATTATTCTAGAGAAACAATCATATAAAAATCTGTGACAACAACAACACCAACAACAACAACAACAAGGATCTGCAACATACATACCTATCTTCCACTATGGTACAACTCAACATATACAACATCTTGCATATCAATCAACAACACGTCACATATTAATTAGCATGTACACCATCTCACATATCAATCCAAACCAATCCAGATCACTAGATTTGACACCAATGACAACATGGATAAGTAATTCCAACAATCTCTTCAATAGGTAATAGGGGCCAATTGAGAACTAATTTTAATGCCTTTTAACCTACTAAGGTCCCTATATCTTTGAATATTTCTCCCTAAGACTTAAACAACAATGATAAATAGGTATGGGGGAAGGGAGCCACCTTGACGAAGCCCTCTACCATAAGAGAAGTATCCTTTTGGTGAGCCATTAACCAACACCAAAAACATATGAGAGATAACACATTCAACTATCATCTTGATAAATTTTCCTTTGAATCCAAACTTTTGTATAACTTCAAAGAGGAAGTGCCAAGAGACCTTGTCATAAGATTTTAATATATCTATCTTGAAGGCCATACAAGATTTCTTGCTATGTTACATAGAGTGGGCTAATTCATGGGTAGTAATAATGAGATCCAAGATATGTCTTCCCTTTACAAAGCCTTTTTGATTTTCAGAAATCATCTTATCTAACACAATTTTGAGACTATTAACCATTATCTTAGATAAAATCTTGTACAAGGTATTTCATAGGCTAATGGGCCTAAAGTCTTTTAAAGAAGAAACATTATTACATTTAGGGATCAAATCAATAAAAGTTGAATTGACTTGTTTAAGAAGTTTACCCGTTTTGGAGAAGTCCTTAATTGCATTATAAACATCCATCCCCAAAATATCCTAGAATTCATGAAAGAATGTCGGGGGGAACCCATCAGGGCCTAGGGATTTATAAGCTCCAAAAGAGAAAAATGAATCCTTAATCTCTTGAAAGGAGACTTTAGATGTGAGATGGAACAATTGTTGGCATATGCACACTCCAATGAGACATTGTATGTGATTGAAGGTTTTGTCATTGATGGCAACCTTGCAATCCTATGGCACCGGCAAAGGAATTATACCGACATCATCAGATCACACTCTACACTGGCACTCAGGACACCGACACTGGCACAAAGAAAAGAAGTATACCGGCACAGATGCCGACAGGATTTTGTTATATTATATTTTGTTTATTATTGTAAAAAATTTGTAAGCCGACTTGGCAAATTGTAAAATGACTCTTATATATAAAAGAGATCATTGTAGACATTTGGTAAGGAGTGAGGAAGCGTTAAGGAAAAATATTAGGCAGACCTATTATGCGAAATATAGGCTAAGGGTTTATCTAAGAAGCAGAGCAGCAATCGTTACTGGATCAGGCATTATAGATGCTATTGTAAAGCAGTACAAGATATTGGATTTGTATAATCCTCATTGTAAGTCAGTGAGACTTCCCATTGAGTAGTGAGCTCTAGGCAGTTGGCCTTCCTGCATGTGCAGGCCCCTATTGTAAGTAATATTCTCTTATTAGCCAGTGAGTGAATATTGTGTGTCACAAATCCCACTGAGGTTTTTCCCACACCGAGTTTCCTTGTTAAAACCTTGTGTTATGGTGTGCTTTCCATGTGGATGTTCTTGATTCTGTTTATTGCATTATTTCTTGCATACCGGTACACTGTTATAATATGTTCTGCATGTTTTAATTCAAGAAATTCTACTCACCGGTTAGATACTGATTCACCCCCCCCTCTCAGTATCTGTGGGATTCCTAACAATTGGTATTAGAGCTTGGTCCTCTATTTTTAGAAGCCTAACAACTTGAGGAAGATCTTGACACCGGTAAAGATGGAAAATCTGATGAAGCAACTTGAAGGAGCTCTTTCAGACTATGATGTAGAGAAATTGAAAAATATCAAACTAGAAGATGATTTAAGGGCAGCTCAGGATATCATTCAGGCACTTCAAGAAAAATATACTATTGCAAGAAATAAGAGAAGAGAACTTTGTGAAAAATTTCAAAATGAGAATGATGAAAAGGAATCACTTAATGATATGATAAGCAAGTTGAAACAAGAGAACATGACAACAAAGAATGAGATGCAGGATATGACTATGAGATTTTGCAAAGAGATTGAGGATAGGAAGAAGAATGAAGAAGAATTGACTAGAAGACTAAGTGATGCAACAAATGAGAACACAAGACTTAGCTATGAAAATGACATGTTGAAGACAGATCTGATGCATACTCAGAATGACTAAAATGAATTGATGAGACAAAAAGAAGTCTTAGAAAGAGAACTAGAAACTGCAAATCAACATAAAGAAAAATTCAAGAAAAGCTCAAAGGAACATGGCACCTTGCTGAAGAATCAAAAACCTAAAGGTGACACTTTTGGAATTGGCTTTGAAGTTGGTGAAAGCTCTGGTACTGCAAATACTCAAGATCACAGCAAACTGGTAAGACAACCTAATGCTTATAAATTCAATGGAAAATGCTTTAACTATAATAAGTATGGTCATAGAGAAAATGAATATAGATCTAGAAATTATCAGAATATCAACACACCCACTGGTCAATATTCTAAATGCAACAAAGTTGGTCACAACTCTGAAAATTGCAGAATGAATGTGAGATGTTATGTTTGTGGAAGATTTAGACATTTATCTAATCAATGTAGAACACAAACCGGCATAGGTTATGGGAAAGCTATTCAGAAGAATAATGTAACTTGTTATGCATGTAACAAGATTGGGCATATTGCAAAATTCTGTAGAAGTAAAGGATCACCGACAGACAACAAAAGTTCTAGCTTGAAAGGTAAAGAAAAAGTTGAAGAGGTTAAGCAAGAATTCTCAAAACAATGGATTAGATAAGATGATCTAAGTATTGGGAATACTCCTCCACTGGTAGAACAAATCAATGCTTCATTGGCAGGATAGAGTGATGCTTCACCAGCAGGACAGAGCAATGCTCCATTGGTAGGAAGTTCTTCATCTAATTGAAGAAAGTTTCCTTGAGGGTTTGGCAATCTAATGACACATGTGCTATTATTCCCTTGGTTAGAGATAAGAAGTTGGAAATTACTTTTTACTGCCAGACAATGTTAAGTGAATACTTAATTGACATGCATTTAATGTGGTAGATGGAAAAAAGACATTATAAAATTGAGGTTTTGGCTCCATTCCATTTCACCGAGATTTCAAACCTACGAAGAGCGCGAAAATTTCGAGCTAAGGCATTTCGAGCAAGAGGCAAGAACACTCCAAGCATTCATCCATCCTAAAGGTAGCAAAAGGTATTTTATCATGGCATCCACCTCTGTAATTGAATATATAGAAAACCCTACTATTGTCGAAGTGATAAAAAGACCTAGGCCCGTATTTCAGTTAGTTTCCGAGGTAGCAAAGAAAGATGATACCTTAGGTGATTTTTCTCAAATTCCCAAGGGAGTTGTCTATGCTGAAGACCCCAGAATGTACATCCACTGCAACATTGAGGAACTAGAAGATGAAGAGATTAAAACCATGTTTAAAACTGTGATATGTGATAAAACCGGCAATGTAAAAGATGAACACAAGATCATTGAAACCCTAGGATTTACAGAGATCCTTAGCATTCTTGAATTCCCCAAGGATGTGATTAGGATAGTCTGAAGCAGGGTACATGGTGAATTTTTCTGGTTAGATGCAATCTACAAAATCACTAAGGAAGCTGTAAAAGCTGTCACAGGGTTACCGACCACTGGTAAAAGGCCAGATAAAACCAAAAAGGTATCCAATGACCTAGTTACAAACCTAACTGGTGCAACATTCGACAAAAGGTCCCTAAGAGTTAATGATGTAACAGACATTAATGTGAGATTTATCAGCATGATATTAGGGTATAAATCTACTCAATTCAGTTTCAAGTTTATGCATTAAGAGTGCTTATGATATGGTCATAGATAATGCAAAGACTGATATATGTGAGTGGTTAAAGGATGAATTAATTGACAACCTTGGAAAGATTAAGAAGGACAAGAAAGGAACTTTCAGGTTTGGAAATCTGTTAGTATGTCTGATGCTACATATAACCAAACAGGTTCCCAGTATAGGCTACAAAGAACTTGGATATGATATACCGGTAGGCAAACAGTTAACAGAACTATTCAATAACATGGGAGAAAACAAGGAAAACAATATTCATGACTTCTTTCAAGCAAGGCAAAAATGAAGAAAAGAATCAGGTTATCACAAAATATTGTCGACAAATACAAAGATGAAATATGCTTTGTAATCAAGAAGGATGAAATCTGGATGGATGCAGTCATCCCTAGGACAGTTTGGGTAACCGAGATGGGCTATGAAATAGATGATCATATAATTGAAACATATGCTAAAGCACTTCTAGAAGGCCCCATAGAACCTAAGGAAGAAATATTTGGTAGTGCAAAAACTATTGAAAGCCAAATACAATCAAAGAAAAGAGTGAAAAAGGTTGAGGCAGTTGTAAGGAAAGGTTCCAGACAAGCAAAGGCCATCAAAGAAGATGTGTTGAAGAAAACCAGTATAACAGAGGATGAGTTAGCAGCTCCACAACCTGAAACTCACCTATCACCGGTAGGTACTTCTTCGGGGAGTGACATGCTTGCAACTTTCAAAAGAGTTGTAAGGAAAAGAGATCCCTCGCCGGCAACCACACCCTCACCTAGGAGGACAAGACAAAAACAACAAGCAGTGAGATCCCCGGTAAGAAAGGATACACCAAAGAAGAAGAAACTGACACCCAAAAAGAAGAAGAGGACAAACAAAGACTTGGCCCCTCTTGATATACTGCTGAATGAAATTATAGAGGAAGGTAAATTGAAAAATATAGAGAAAATATATGACACTTTAACAGCTGATGAAAAAGAACAAGTTGAAAATAGTGTTATATTGCATATGGACATGTATAAGAAGTTTTTGATGGAAGTAGTCAATGAAATTCTAGATGAACTATTTAAGAGACTGGAAACAAGAAGACAAGCAGTAATAGAATTGGACAAGAAAATAAAGATTGAAAAGCTACTTGTTGTATATCCGGTAAACTCACCCAAAGAAATTGATGACTTAATTGCTCAAGCCAACCGGTTAGTATTTTCTACTGCACACCGACACATTGCTTTAATGGTTGGAAGAGTTAATGAGGTGACTAAGGAAACAAAAAATGGATGGGATATATTCCTAGTTGAAAAAGAAAAACAAGAAGAATACAAGAACCCCAAACCCATAAAAGTTTATCAGAAAGATAGAGACAAGGGTAAAGGTAAAATTGGTGGACCACCTAGTATCAAGGTTAGAGACAACTTATCCCCACCTCCTTTGATTGCTCTACCGGTAAAAACAACAGCTACAAAAGATCAACTAGCAGCTGAGAGTATGGATGTAGAGGATGGTAATCCTAATCCTGAAGTCTTATATACTGTGGATGTTGATACTCAAAAGATCAACATAGTGGTAGACAAAGATACAACTGATAAGACTGACATGGCTAGTGAGCCTCTGGTAGCTGAGTAAACTGAAAACACACAAGAGAAACCAACAGAAGACAAAGAGCAAAAGGTAGAGACTCAGACTGAGACAGTGCAACAAATAGAGCAAAAGGCTCCGGAACAGGAACAGGAACATAGGGAAACAGTGCCACCGACAACTGGAGAAATAGAAAAACCATTGCTTAAAGAAATACAGACACAAACAGACCTACCAAAGGTCAATACAAGCTTGGTTACTTCCACTGACGGTACTCAGAATGTTGGTTCATCATTAGGCTACAAATCAACTAATGTGACTGAGATACTCTTAGATTCAATCAAAAAGATAACAGACTGCAGCTCACAAGATTATAAAGCAATTGATGATACCATACCAATTTTGAAGGTAATTTCTGCTAATTGTAATATAGACAATAAAGATTCTCTAGGACAAATTGATACACTGTGTAAATATATCACAGAAAACATTGAGAAAATAAAGGAAGAGTCATTGAAGGATAAAGTAGAAATTGAAAAGCAAAAATTCTTTGATGAGCAAATAAAGAAGTGTAATAGAAATTTTGACACACTTCTACCGGAATTGTGTAATTTATTGAAAGAGTACAAAACTCTGTACAAAGACACCTGTAAGACAAACTTTTTGACTGTAGATATAGACAAAAAGATGAGCAAGGTACAGGATGAGATCAATAAACTTGCAGATAATTTTGTTAACTCACCTGATACACTATTAGTTTTTGAGGAGAAGATAACAAATTTTGAAGAAGATTTACTTAAATTGGAAAGAGAGAGAGAAATAATAGTGAATAAGGCAAAACATTTGAGATTAAAACTAAGTCCAAGATTGGACTATCTAGCATCACTATGGAAGGAAGTATCTGAGGCACTAATACAGGGACAGAAAACATCAGCAGAGCATTTGCAGCATCTCACCAGTACAGTGAAGAGAACAGAGACAACAATAAAGGATAACAAGAAGTTTATGGATAGTATAAACTTGATTTTGGGAGATCTTTTTCAAATTTTAACCACCCAGTTACAAGGTTGAAACTACAAACTCTACTGACATCTTGACAACCTTTGTCATTGATGCCAAAGGGAGAGTAGTGGGATGAGAAAATTCAATATCATAGGAATCATATGCTCAGGGGGAGCACACACATTTTTGGTAACATTTTTGGACTTCACATTTTTGGGTACATTTTTGAAATTTCTCATGAGTGTTGCCATCAATGCCAAAGGGGGAGATTGTTGTCATATGCATACTCCAATGAGACATTGTATGTGATTGAAGGTTTTGTCATTGATGGCAACCTTGTAATCCCATGGCACCAGCAAAGGCATTATATCGGCATCAGTAGATCACACTCTACACCGGCACTCAGGACATCGGCATCGACACAAAGAAAAGAAGTATACCGACACAGAGGCCGACAGGATTTTGTTATATTATATTTTGTTTATTATTGTAAAAACTTTGTAAGCTGACTTGGAAAATTGTAAAATGACTCTTATATATAAAAGAGATCATTGTAGACATTTGGTAAGGATTGAGGAAGCATTAAGGAAAAATATTAGGCAGACCTATTATGCGAAATATAGGCTAAGGGTTTATGTAAGAAGCAGAGAAGCAACTAGTACTAGATCAAGCATTATAGATGCTATTGTAAAGCAATACAAGATATTGGATTTGTATAATCCTCATTGTAAGTCAGTGAGACTTCCCATTGAGCAGTGAGCTCTAGGCAGTTGGCCTTCCTGCATGTGTAGGCCCCTATTGTAAGTAATATTCTCTTATTGGCTAGTGAGTGAATATTGTGGGTCACAAATCCCATCGAGGTTTTTCCCACACCGGGTTTCCTCATTAAAACCTTGTGTTATGGTGTGCTTTTCATGTGGATGTTCTTGATTCTATTTATTGCATTATTTCTTGCATACCGGTACATTGTTATAATATGTTCTGCATGTTTTAATTCAAGAAATTCTACTCACCGGTTAGATACTGATTCACCCCCCCCCTCTCAGTATCTGTGGGATTCCTAACAAAGTCCATATCAGTGACAACCTTAGGTATGACCTCTAGAAAACCTTTAGGGTCACTAAAACTATTTTGACCACCATTATTTTGATTCTAAAAAAATGAAACCACCATCCTAGCAATCTCGGCATCATCCTTAGTAAGGGACCTATCCTTGTTTTGAATTTGCCTTGTCTTATTTATTCTTTTGTGTTTCATAGTTGACTGATGAAATAATTTTGTATTCTTGTCACCCTCAATAAGCCACTAAACCCAAGACTTTTGTTTCTAAAAACATTCTTCCTTTTTGTTTAGTCTAACTCATTGGTCCCTTAAAGCCTTCTCTTCCAAGCAATCTTCTTGATCAAACTGACCTATTTCTAGTTTATCCTAGATAGATTTCAACTTTGCAGAAATGGCATTTTTTTGTTAGAAAATGTTACCAAAAGAGATTTTATTCCACCCTTTCACCCTATTCTGAGCAACTTCAATTTGTGCACCACACAAAACATAGGAGTCCCATCCACTTGATTCCACCACTGTCCCACCAAATCTCTAAACTATCAATGAAGAGCCTACATAATCGTATATCTTAAAGGGTAGGGGTCTCTCTTAAAAACATCTTCCCTGGATAGGATGATAGCATTATGGTTTGATCTAGTTTTGGGGAGAGAATTGAGGAAAAGGTTATCAACATTTAACCAATTTCTAGAAATGAAAAACCCGTTTAATCTTTCCTGGATTAAATGATGACCTTGTCTCCTATTGGACCAAGTGAATTGAGACCCCTTTATGCTTATATACGTGAGATCAACAACCATGATAAAGTCAGGAAGATCATTCATGCTTTCAGAGAAGTCCTTAGAGCCACTATACTTCTCTGAAGGAAATAGAGGAGAATTGAAGTCACCTCCTAACATCCACATCTTAGCAAAACTATTCAAAATAAAGGAGGCCAAGAAGTTCCATAGAGCTTCCCTTAGGGATCTGACATTAGGGGCATAAATATTTAGAAGGTTCCACCATTGCTGAGATTGAAAATTCTACATCTTAATAATAAGGCTATTTTTTGAAGAGTGAATCAAAATTCTAGTAAAAGAGGTTGAATTCAATAAGGTAGCAATACCACCCGAATCTCCTTCAACATCACTAAACAAAAAATTAGTTGAAGGCCAAAAAAACTTCACAGTCTTCTGAAACACCTCAGATTTTATTTTAGTCTCTTTTAACAAGAGGATGCCAATCCTTTGCTCAAGTATCAGGCACTTGAGCATATCCTATTTTACTGGGTTATTTAAGCCCCTGATATTCCAAGACATAATCTTCATCATCAACTACAACTAGAAAAAACTATTGAGGCTTGAGAAGCCCGAAGGAAACACCTTACTTCTTCTTCTTCTTCTTCTTCTTCTTCTTAGATTCTGAGAGGCCATCAAGAGTCCTCTACTTCTCACTAGCGATCTCTCTTGCAACACATCTACTTCTTATATCTCTCTAAGAAGGTCTACCCTATTTAACTTTGCCTTTTACATCTACCTTCTTTTTCTTCTTATTTTTAGCTCTAACCTATGTCTAGTCCATATCTGAGTCTTCAACATCCATAATTTTTCTTGATTTACTTGGGGGGTGAAGTTGAAGAAAACCTCAAAAGGTGCATTTATCTTTTAAATTCATGAATCTTACCTTGATATTTCCATTAACAACAATATGAACTTTATCCAAATCAATATTCTCTTTGTTAGGTAGACTTGAGATCATTGAGTTATTCTCCATCTCTTCAGGTGAACAAGGAACAATTCCCTTCCTCATCTCAAGGAACTTGGTCTGAGGTAACTCCCCAAGAGTTTGAATAGTTTGATCATGTTGGTTTAATCCAATAGCGTTAGGAAATAAATAAATCACCACATTAACAACTTCATTCCCATCTACCCTAGTAGGACCCATCAGACTCTTCATGAGAGAGTCACCAACATCAAGCCAAGACATTTTAAGAGGGATGGAATTATTCACAATCCTGGAAGACAACACAGTCATGCCATCTATTAGCTTTTTCTTATCCTCTTTGTGTTTTTTTTCAACCTCCATATATATTAATATATTATTTTTGTTTTTTTTAATCGTAGTTCAAATAATAGATATTGGACTAGGTATCAAATATTGAATCTCGAATCCAATATTTGTTTTGCTAGGGTGTTTGCCATGGATACATGTACTATCACCCAAGCTAACTAAAAAGTCAACAGGAATTTTCACATTTTTGGTTTAATAAAAAAATGATTTTTTTTTTTTCACATAATCACTTTCTAGCCCCTCATGATCCTGCACATACCCAAAGACACCATAGAAATCCATCAGAATATATCAAAATATACAATATGCAAATTGCCATTTCACATACAAAAAATAAATTCTTCAAAACTGATATGCAACTTGATATACTTCACCATTGTTCTATCTTCTGTATCAAATATTTTTTATTTATATAATTTATTAGAACCATCTATTAACATGAGATAACAACCAATATATCATATTACTTCAACTTTGATGTAATATAAACATTCATAGAAAGAACAAAGATACAATGATGATTATCAAGAATATTATTGTCTGCAAATCAGATTCCCTGTTACTACGTCACAATTATAATATGTCTACAAATCATACATGTGCATTCAAACTAGGGTCTCACATAACAACTCCAAATTTCAGCATCAATCTAGCTTATTCTTGTAAGTATTATTTTTGCAATTCATCATAAATCTGTTGGATAATATTTGTGTGTTTTTGACATCAATGACCAATCTTCTAACATCCATTGCATTGTCATATTGGGTATAACCCTATATGTTCACATAACATTAAATTAATGCAAGTTAATATATAATTGTCGATGAAAGAAACATAAACTAAGAACGTATAGATACTTCTATCTAAACATGTGTATCTGCAATATACAATAAACACATACCTCTTGGGGTGCCTCTTTTGAATCTTCTTCAAGTGTTATGGGACCAATCAACAATGATGTGTACCCAATAGGTGTTTGTACATAAAAATGACATGTAAGACTATCAATCTATGTACACATGTATTTAATCTTTTAATACATTTGAAAAGTTAACATCCAATTCATGCTACAATTATAAGTTATATAAGTTCTTTAAAATTTTAATTCAATTAAAATTATGTTCAATTACCTTTCCTTGATGGCTCGTTGCACTTCCAAAAGCTAGAAAATGTTGCACCTTGACCAAAATAGGTGTACCCTACAAGAGTAAAATAAGATGAAAACATAAGTTAGTATATAATTTGACTAATGAATTTAAATGAAATGTGTGTATACAATAAAAAAATTTAAATATCTGTGTGCGAAAATGTATACTGTGTAACTCTCAAGAATGCATGAAATGGTGTCATACTAGACCCATGTCATGTCCTCAGTCATCAACAGTTAAATGGACCACATAAATAAACATTAGTAATTAGTAATAGCTCTTATAAATATTTTAAGATAAAATGTATCATAAAATTATAAGTTTAGACATACCACTACATTATCTTGGTAAGATCCAAGATCCTCCTCATGTCTAGTGTGCGATGACTCTCTAGGATATGCTCCTATCCTTGCCATCTCATGTGTTGTACTAGTCATTTGATGGACCTTGTAATCAAATGTGTCAATGTGAGGTTTAGTAGGCCATCCAAGGGGACATAAGCATGTGTGCTTGCACATAGTGCAAGTATGTGGCACATGAATATATAGAGTCAAGGAGGATATACTAGCATCACTCAATCCATTAAGAGTATCAAGGTCATGTGGCTAAGTGAGTAGTGAGGTCTAGGAAAACAAATGGCTAGTCAAATAATGAATAGCCAACATGGTCTACATGGCTTCCTCTACAATACAATCTAGATGTGGTACTAGAGGTGGAAGAGAAATATGAGGAGGGAGAACATATAGGCCCCCATACAAATTGATTTTCCCTTGGTCTATCCAAGGGCATACCTCTACCATGCCTTAGAACTATCTCATGTCAAAGTAGTTGAAATGCAAACCTAGGAAAAACTCATCATATAGTTTGCAAAGGAAATCTAGAAGGTCATCGAGATTGTTATTAGGTGGTTTATCAAAAACTGTCCACCAACAATCTCAGAAGTTATCTACTATACCTCAATACTGACATCATTTGATAGAATATTTTGGTTTTCTCACATTAACAACTTGTCTAATTTTAGGATTGATAAATAATTCTACTAATTGGGCTTTGCTAATTTCAATATTTTCAACCTCATCATATGAAAAACCATTGACATATTGTTGCCTCATTGCCTCTCACCACAATATAATCAAATTGTGTTGGCTTTTGAGGGTTTCAACAGTAGAAATTATTGAATCTAATGTGGCTATAATTTTGATGATAGGCAAGGGTGCCTATTATAAAGCTCATAAATGTTCCTCAATTCAGTCACATTAATATTAATCAAATCTTGAATTAAGGGAGCATTTGGTTGTGGATGGTTTGGATTATTTGCCATGATTGCAAGTTAACTAACTAAAGTTCAAAATTAAAAAAAATAATCTACAAATTATAATTCATATTAAAAAACAAGAATGTGTAATAAAAAACTAAAAAAACCAATGTAAAACTGAAAAAACAAACAAAAAAGGAAAAAAAACAACTAAATTACCTATCTTTGATCAAATTGGAGGTGGATTTTGCTTGGAAACAATGGATATTACATTTGGTCTTTAACATCTGATCACTCCGCCGTGGTTTTTGCAGTCGTTGTGAGTGAAAATGATCAACAACGACTTTGTTTTTCTATTTATGGTGTCAACAAATGGATATCGGATATTTGATCCAATCCAATATCAAATATCCATTTGCTGACGTATGCTATTTTTTAAAATACGCAAGCGGTTATATATATTCTTTTATTAATATATATTAATATATTATAATATTAAAATATATTAATATGTTATAATATCCATTATTAACCAATATCTATTTCACCATAAAGTTTAGAAAGGTTAGGAGGAGAGATGAGCAGGAATAGGTGAGTAGGTGGGAGTGGGCAAGCTACGGTTTCAACGACCGAAGCCCCAGGCGATGGAGATGAAGATGGCGATGTAGATGGTGGGGGAGTGGGTCTCTTGGCCTGGGATGGATGCTATGAACCACATGTAGTACATGCTCTTTGTGTGAGTTTGGGCGGGTTTTGTTTTGCTGAAGGTCATGGCTCCCTCTGTACAAGTGTGGATGTTGGCCTGTGTGCTACATTTGGCTTCTGTGGTTGTTGGAGCACCTATTTGGAGATGCTTGGTGGGAATTTTGGGATGTGCGGAGTGGTGTGTGGGAGAAGCTTTGAGGAGAGGCTTCCCTTTGTTGCTTCCTCTATTGGCAGGGATGTGTTCGTTGCACTTGACTTTAGTCCTCTTGCTGTCCCACCGTCTTGGGGATTGACTTGGTTGAGTGCCATTGGCGGTGTCTTTTTCTCCTCTTGGAGTCTTCATGCTAGGTGCCCCGTTGGCTTCTCTTTGTTGGCATTTGGGGGTATGTTTTTTGGTGCTATTTGGTGCCCTCTATTTTTGGGAAGGTTTAGGAGGATGGGGTCTATTTTTTTCTAGTTTTATCTCTTAGCTCCATCCCCTCCCTGTGATGAGCGTTTTATTTTCCACTCTCAACTTGCTTCCTTGGTTATGGTGTTTCTGCTTCATGTTATGCATCTTTGGGCTTCTCTGGTCTTTCCTATGGAGGTGGTCCTGTGTTCTATTGAGGGGGAGATGGATGTGGCTAGAGTTGTCCCTTCTCCTTTTGAGGTGGAGGTAGATCCTATTAGACTTGTCTGGAAGTGTTGTTTGGGGACCAATGAAGCCCCAATTTTTGTCTATAAGGGAGTTGATGCTAGCTTTTGTACTATATTCTTCCATGTATCTCCTATTGAGGTGGAGATCCTATTTGGTAAGCTCAAGCTCAATCTCATGGATATGGTGGTGGGAGCCATGCCTTTTCCCATTATTTTGGTTAAGGAAGCTTTGCCTTTCTAGGTGGATATATTGTTTGGGGATGGTGCTGGAGTTTATCGTTCTCCTATTGAGGTGGAGTTGGGTGTTGTTGTTGGTGCTAGGAAGTACTACAGGGGGGCTATTGGTGCCCTATTTTTTGCCTGTTGAAGAATAGAGGATGGTCTTCTAATTGGTTTTCCTACTTTATCCCCTATTGAGGTGGGGGTCTTGGAGGGTATAATGTTCTCAACTTCGTTCATTCTCAAGATCAAGGTTAGGGGTTCCTTTCAAAAACCCTTTGTTTTAGGTTGTGGGAGCATTGTAAAACCCACGCTCAAGGTTGAGGGAGTCTGGAAAAACCCTTCTTCAGGTTGTGGGAGCCTTGCAAAACCCAATCTCAAGGTTGAGGGAGCTTGAAAAAACCCTATGTCTCTTGTTCTTGTCAAGGAAAAATTGGATGCTTCCAGTTTTCAAAGGCCCAGTTTGGCCAGTTTTTGCTTTTGGTTAGGTTCAGGCTTGGTTTGTTGTGGCCTGAAGATGATGTTATAGGTTATGGGAGCCTGGGAAAACCCTTCTTGTTTTCTGAGGGTTCATGATAAACCCTCTATTTATGTTTTTTGAGGTCTATTATTTGTTGACTTAGACCGTTTGTTTCGGCCAACCTGGTTTGTAATGTTTTACACTTGATGTTTGGTGTGTTGTGGCTGCTATGTCTTTTTGTTTATTTATTTTGTAGCCTTTGTTTTGGGATCTGGACGCCTGTAAGTCTAGAAGGTTTCAAGTCCTTTCTAAAACCCGTCATTCGCTGCCATGCAGTCTAGTCTATTTCACGATGGCAACTCTTTGATTGTAAGGGTTTCGGGGCCCCTTCAAAACCCGTTTTATCCTAATCAAAATCCAATATCTATTTCGCTAAGGTGTTTTCCACATGTAACAAATATAAGATCTAGAATTATTAGCCAATATCTATTTCGCTAATGGTTAATATGGATAATGGTTATAATATATTAATACCCAATATGACCATTATCTAGATCTATTTCGCTAATGGATAATGGTTATAGTATATTCTATTATTAAAATATATTAACCATTATTAACCAATATCTATTTCGCTAAGGTGTTTGTCATGGATACATGTATTGTTACCCAACCCAAGTAAAAAATCAACATGGATTTTGGCATTTTTGGGCTAATGAAAAACACATTTTTTTTCACATCCCCACTTTTAGGCCCCCCATGATCTTGTATATGCCCAAAAGTGGTCCCCAAATTGGAAGATAGGTTCTTTGTCAGTAAGAATTTACAAACTCCTTGGCAAACTAGACAATTATGAAGTGATATATTTCTATAGAGAGGCTAATAGATTTTTTGATAGGTTGGAAATTTTGGCCACTATATACCACTCTTCATACCTAGAATTTAATAAAGACACACAAAACTCTATCATATGGTAAGTATCTTCGAATTCCTTTAGGGGGCTGGTTCGTGTGAGCTCCACTTATAACTTTTAAATTCTTCCATGTTTGGTTCCTTCTAGACATTCAAATTGTGGCTTACTTGGTCTCCTATTGGACTCCCCCTATGCATAGTTTTGTGCCAAATCTTCATCTAGTTTCTTGGTTCTCACGCCTTGATCATGGACATCTTTCATGCCCTTAATTTGCCTCATGTTTTGTAGTGCTCCGCTTGCAAGGTACCTATTCTTTAATGGTTTTATTTAAATGACACCATTTTACGTAATCTCAAAATCAATTCTTATATCCTCTATATATGAAGAAATTAATAAAAACACATAAATTTGCAACAACAAACAATACAAACTGTTGACATATGAATTGAATCTTTTTCATTCAAATGAAATTACAAAAATCTTCTTGATCACATGATCAAGGATCAACTAATCTAATATTAGAGATGAATAATACATTACAAATTAATAAATAAAGGTTTTAAATCATTTGATGATATCTAGAAACTACAGTCAGATTACTAGATCTAGTAGTAATTTAGTTAACAACAATTTACAATTTCTTGCAATACATGCAAATTATCTTAAAATTATCTTTAGTTTTGTGAAATAGAGTGTTAAATCTAAGTTTAGTATCCATACAAAACTATAGTTTTTTCATGCAATGTGGGAGAGTTTACAAGTTGTTCCAATATTCTCCCTCTTAATTTAAACCACTAGTTGCTTCAACACAAAAAATAATTATATCTATAATCTGTAGATGATAGGACCTTACCTTTGTTGATTTCACTGTTTCCTTGAACTTCTTGTAGGCTTCTTCCTTTTCTAATTCTTCCATTTGACCTCTCCCGCAAATTGAGGGCTTCACTTTTTCTCAAAGGTATCTTTAAATCATTTTGGAAAAATTCGAACTTTGTCCTTTGAGAGTCAGCTCCACTTTTTTTCTTTCTTTTTTGAGGTGTCTTCTCCATTACTAGTAGGGTTGGCTCTATTGGTTGTGAAAATACATTGCCCTTTCAACTGGACGCGTCTATTCTGGCTCCAAAACGATAGTACAGATTGACTAACATGCGTGTTAGTCGCGTGTTTTACACTGTTGATTTTGCAATTAACGGTTGTGATTGACTAACCTATCGCTAACACGCTGTACGAAAAGTCCGTTTTATAGCCAGAATAGACACAACCCTTTCAACTTGGATGACCTTTTTTCTACTAGCTTAATTTACTTTGGGCATCTATTCCCTTGAAGCCTCCTTTGGTAGCAAATTGAAACATTTATTAAAAACCCATCGATCTGCTTTGTCGCCAGTCTAATGGATTTATGCAATGACTCTCTTTCAAGGCTAGGGTTTCTTCAAACATGCAACCTGCAAAAAAATTAACATTCTACAAACCTTCTTCACTACGGCTATGGTCTCTCCACGATCTATAGATCTTCCTTATTACTAGGTAAATATTCAAAATAGATGTATTTATTTTATCTTCTTATAGCTGCATTGGCTTCAACAAATATTGTGCCTAATCTTCTCCTTGGCTAGGTGGCGATTTTAACTCCTACGCAACTCTTTTTATTGATCTTTACACAATTTCTCATCTTTAATATAAAACAATGATTCCAACTATCTTTAATTTTCTATAGGTGGAAACTATTGTTGGACTGCAACAAATCTTTATTTGGTCCTATCTGTAGTTTAGAAAATTGCGATCCGAATCTCCTTTTTCTTTCGGCTCTACGTGGCTAGGCATTTAGAATTTTGATCTCTCCTTAGCCTTGGGGATTCAAGGCTCTTTCTGGTTTGCAACTTACTCTTTTTCAGAGAAAAAATATGATCTCTTTTAATAGTTATGATTTAAATAAATACACCTCGTGAATTCTAATCTTGCTTGTAGAGGCTGGCATCACATAATATTGTGTCTTCTTTAATAGCGAACCCTTGATCTTATCTTCTTCAGTGATTTAATCCAATAAACATGATGAACACAGTTCTAATACTAAATGAAGAAATGAATAAAAGCACATAAATTTGCAAAAAAGCAAAAACAAATTATTGATACATGAATTGAATCTAAGTGCGTTTAAGCTTGGAGGAAACTCCGTGGTTAAGCGCTTGGAGTAGTACTAGGATGGGTGACCTCCTAGGAAGGCCCAATGTTTCACCTTTATGAGCATCACCTAGATGCGATGAGTGCTAAGTGGACCATCCATTCTCATGAGAGACGGGTTCTTGTGAACCACTACTCATGAAAAATGGGTCAATGAGTTTGACTCAAAAACTACACAGTTGATTCTAATGGCAATATGATAATATATATAAATTTAGTATACATCCAAGCTCCTCCAAATTTGATTGTACTAACATACTATACCCATATACCCAATACTCATGTCTAATTCCAATTCAAAAACTTAGCTTCTATTGTTCGGATATTCTAGTGTCCCCAAAATAAAATTATACATTCCTTTGAACATCCTAAAAATGACCACCTTTTGGATGCTTTGATTTCAAAAGGATATTCCATTCCCCATCTTAGTCTTAGGACATCCTTATTTCAACGAACACATATATAACAACAAATATATTTTCTCAAGGTACACTATTGTTCAAAGGGAGCCTCTAACTATGAACATGTCATAAATGATAAATGAAAAATATCTTTTAATAGACATATTGCAATATATATTTGACATGTTTGTGATACTTAAATGCATGAAAAATAAAAAAAATTATTTTTCTACATTTTTTAATTCTATATTATTGTTATTACAAGATTAGTATGCTAATATTTTTAATATATAAACAAAAAATATCTCTGCATTGTTTTAAATATATAACATAATAAACTGTTATCATAATAATAGATTAAAAATAATATTATTAACTATTGGGGATTGAAGTGTCCTTACATAAAATCTACTAGTGCAAAATAAAAACATAATGATATGAAAATATAATAATAATGTAGCCTTAATAGAATTTTTTGCTTTGGTCAAGAGTTTAATAGAAATATAATATATAATAGAAATATAAAAAATAATAACAAATATAAAAAATAATAACAAGAATATACTAAAATATATTAATATAATCATATCTTAATATAATCATATCTTAATAATAATTTAATATTAATTACAATATCATTATATAATAATGATTTAATATTAATTACAATATAACAATTTTTTAACTGGAATAACAAACAAATATGATATCTTTTGGCGTACTTTACCTATATTCCTCGAAATATATGTATGCTAGTTTATTGATCTTACTTAAGAATAAAATTTTATGGTGTATAGAACCTCTTTAAAATTTGTTAAACAGTAAATATTATATAATATTTTAGTTTATATATATTATGAATATATTATTCTAATTTATAATATATATTATTTAGGAATATTTGATCTAGAAACATAATAATTTAGAATATTTTCAAAAGACAGAATATAAATTATTTTTTAGTTTTAGAATGTTTTTGAATCTTACAAATAAGATTATTTTTACTATTTTTCTTATACTAAATCAAGGAATGCATCTTTCATGAAGTTGAACATTTGGTTCTTAATTACCCTAACAAGGATCAAGTCATGTTGAGTGCAAGGCTCAAACATCAAAACAAAAAGATGATGGTATGATGAAATAATAAGGATCCGGTCAACTACTGAGATGGGGGGGGGGGGGGGGTGAACCAGTAGATAGAAAAATTGATAAAAACTTCCACCAATCTCAAAATCAAACTCTCAAAGTAAACTTAGAACTGACAAGTTAAACCACTAAACTATAAATGCAATATCATTATCAGGTTTAACCAGTTGACTGTTATAACAGATTAACAGTAAACAACTTGAAACTCACAAACATCCAAATACTTTTACTGACATAAGTAAAACTTCATTTCATATTGTTGCCGATTATCATGACTTATCAAAGTGGATTAAGTAGTTAAGAAAATCAACCATAGTAAACATAACCACAAAAAAATTCACCACTTGACACAATATTTTTGATGTGGAAACCCAAATGGGAAAAACCACGGTGAGATGAGACTCACAAGATAACTATTTGAACTCTTCTGAAGTTCGCCCTGTTTAGGAGCCAAGCCTGTTAAAACTTTACAAAAAGTCCTATTAAGAACAGATCTTGTTAGGGACCACCCAGTTAAGGGATTGACTATAATGCCTTGTTAGAAGCAATACCCTGTAAGGAGTAACCTCAATAGAGGATTTGAAATCCAAGCTAATGGACCACCTGGTTAGAGGATTTGAATAACACTAAGCTTGTTAGAGCTTACTCGATTAAGGGATTTTAACTACTATAATTGTTAGAAAACAACAAGGGTTTGCTGATATGTTTGAATAACACTACACTTGCTTGTTCAAATCCTTTTCATGCTCCTATCTTTCTTTGCACAAACTGCAGATACATCATCTGGTTCGACAACCACACACTCAACTGAAACTTTGCCAACTCTGAAACAAAATAACTCATCGAACTTATAAACAAATCAATTAGGTCGGTAACACAACAAATACCTATTTCTCTCATAGAGATTACAAAACAAGTCAGTTCAAGTATGAACGTTGGATTACATAACAATCTTTGCACATCATTCAAGAAAGCCTTGACAACTCCTTGATCACCGCTCCATCAAACTCAGTAAATCATCACGTGTTTTGCATTACATGCAATATACTTGCTCATTCCCAAGACAAAAAATGTTATCTCAATGAGCTAAAAACACTTTGAAAGTCTCTTCATACAATATGCATACGTGTCATAATCATTACCGCTCGACATCAGATCATAAACCAATATAACCAATTCACCAAACTTAATCGGTTAGGGTTTATCAAATCAATAGGTAGGGTTTACCGGTTCAACTCTCCAATACTTAGCAATACCGGTTCACTCCACAAACTTACCTACCGGTTACAGTTCTCTTCACTAGCTCTTCCTACCGGTTACAAAACAACATTATAACATATCATTACCGGCTAATTGACATCAATGACAATATAACATTTCATTAATAGAATCTTCATGCAAACGCCAACAATTCCCCCCTTTGGCATTGATGACAATACAAATATCAATACCATTGATTACTGTGATTGTGAATAGGAATCCTGGTTTACATTTTACCATGTACTCTCCTTGTCTTCAGCTTGTAGCTGGCTGTGGACCTTCTCTCCATAATCACATAGTTCTTCTCCCCCTTTGACAACGATCCCAAATTGAAAGTAAAACATGCAATGTAAAACTTCATTGTTCAACATCAACAACCTACAACTTGATGCTCCCCCGATGGAATAACTCCACTCCTACATCAATCCTGGTGTAAAATTCTGCAAGTAGCTCCGGGACTGATGTACTCTACATCATGGTCCGGTCACCTCATGAAGGGGTACAACCCCTAGATGACCTCTAAGATACTCAAAAGTAGTCTTAGGCAAAGGTTTAGTAAAGACATTTGCAAGCTGCTCCTTGGTAGAAACATGCTCCAAGATCACATCTTTACTCTACACTTTTTCCCTCAAGAAATGATACTTCAATTCAATATGCTTGGTTCATGCATGTAAAACAAGGTTCTTGGAAATATTTATGGAACTGGTATTGTCACATAAGATCTTTATAGGTTCTGAAAACTTCATCTTGAAACCTTCCAAAATGTGCCTCATCTAGATAGCGTGGGTACAATTCATATAAGCTGCAACATACACACCTTCAATAGTAGACTTTGATATACAACTCTTCTTCTTGCTACTCCATGAAACAAGTCTTCCTCCAAAAAAGAATGCTCCACCGGTTGTGCTTTTCCTATCATCAACATTACATGCCCAGTCTGCATTTGTGTACACCTTCAAGTCAAAGTTAATTTCATATGGATACCATAATCCATAGTCAATGGTACCTTTCAAATATTTTAATATCCTCTTGGTTGTTATCAAATGTGTTTCCTTTGGATTGTTTTGAAATATAGCAACTAGACCAACTGCATGAGCTATATCCGGTTTGCTGTGAACAACATAGTGCAATTTTCCAATCATTGACATGTACTCCTTTTCATCAACAGATGTGGCTTCATCTTCCTTATACAATTTACATCCTATAACCATTGGTGTCCCAACTGGTTTATAGTCACTCATACCAAATATCTTTAATACCTCTTTCACATACTTAGACTGTGTGATGAAAATACCACTCTTCATTTGCTATATTTGCAAGCCTATGAATTTTTTTATCTCTCCCACTAGAGACATTTCAAACTCACTTTTCATTTCATTTGCAAAGTCATTGCTCATGTCATCATTGCCTCCAAATATGATATCATCTACAAACACTTCACTAACCAGTATCTTATCTCCTTCAGATTTGAGATATATGTTGCTATCTTCACTAGTTCTCTGAAAACCTATCTTCATCAGGTATGAATGAAGCCTTTCATACCATGCCCTTGGTTCTTTCTTTAATCCATATAGTGCCTTATGCAACTTACATACCATATTTTTCTCATCAGTCAGAGCATAACCATGTGGTTGCTCAATGTATACTTTTTCTTCTAGTATTCCATTAAAAAATGCCGATTTTACATCCATCTAATATAATTTGAATCCCTTATGTGTTGCAAATGCAAGTAAAGTTCTAAAACCTTCTAGTCTAGCCACTGGTGCAAAAGTCTCACCATAATCTTCTCCTTCTTCTTGTGCATAACCTTTGCAAACCAATCTAGCTTTGTTTTGGACTACTATACCATCTTCATTCAGCTTGTTCCTGAATACCCACTTAGTACCTATCACATTTTTATTTACCGGTCTGGGTACTAGGGTCCATGTATTGTTCTTCTCAATTTGATGAAGCTCCTCCTCCATAGCTTTGACCTAATGATCATCTCCAAATGCTTCCTTAGCAGTTCTAGGCTCAATAGTGGAGATCATACAAGAATTCTCTCTAATTCTTCTTCAGGTTAACATCCTTATCTCCAATAATCTGTTCAGGATTGTGATTGAGTCTCACATACCTCAGAATAACATGATAATTATCTTTAGATTCTTCTTCATTATCATCATCTTTTTCTAAATCTACCTATTCTAGTTGAACTGGTACAACAACATTCTCTTTACCAGTTTCAGGTTTCACAGGTTCTGGTTCCAAAGACAAAATGCAAGGATTTTCATCCTTTTTCTCCACATAGGTTTCCCCTGAGACTTCAGGATACTCATTCACTTTAACATCAACACTCTCAATGATTCTCTGTGTCCGATTGTTATAACATTTGTAGGCCTTACTCTTGGTGGAATAACCAATAAATATACCTTCATCACTTTTAGCCTCAAACGTGCTAACATAGTCGCCTCTCTTAATAAAACATTTGCTGCCAAATATCTTAAAATAACTAACATTAAGTGATCTACCATGATAGTCTTCATAAGGGGTCTTGTCCTTACCTCTTTCTACCATACAACTTCTCTCCAGAAAGTTTTCGCTACACCTCCTTGTATCAACATCATCCTAGCAGCTTCAACAACTGATCAGTTGTTCCTCTCTGCAATACCATTCTGTTGTGGTGTCCTTGGTGCAGAAAGCTCCTGTTTGATACCATTTTCTTCACAATATCTAGTGAATTCCTTAGAAGTAAATTCACCACCTTGATCAGTCCTTAGACACTTTATTTTCTTACCACTCTCCTTTTCAACTAAGGCCCTGAATGCTTTGAACTTACTAAATGCTTCTATTTTATCCTCCAAGAATGTGACCCACATCATCCTTGATCAATCATCAGTGAAGATCATAAAATATTTGTCACCTTGAATACTTTTAGTCCTTATTGGTCCAAAGAGGCCTATATGAACCAAATCTAATAGATGTTCCGTTGAAAAAGATTTTCTCTTGAAAGTTGAGGATGTCATCTTTCCCAACTGACATTCCTTACATAGAGCATTAACCGATTTGTCCAACTAAGGAAAACCTCACACTGTCTTGGACTTAATCACTTTAACTATGTTATCAAAATTTATATGACAAAATATCCTATGCCAAAGCCAACTATCATCTATTTTAGCAATTAAATAGTTGCCAACTTTAGGATTCAGGTGAAACAGGTTACCTTTAGTTTGCTTGCCGGTTGCAATCAGTCCACCTTTTCTCTCATAGATTTTACACATACCATTCTTAAACTCCAATGGATATCCTCTATCATTGAGTTGTGCAACACCCAAAAGATTATGCTTTAGACCTTCAACCCAGTAGACATCATCTGCACTGCTCTTTCCATTAAGAGAAATAGTTCCTTTACCTTCAACCATGTAGGGTGAGTCATTACTAAATCTTACAACTCCACCATCAAATTCCTTCAAAGAAAGAAATTTTCTCCAGTCACCGGTCATGTGATGTGAACAACCACTATCAATGATCCAATCATCAGAATTATCCATGCGTGAAACTAAAGATTTCTGATCAGATGTTTCTTCTTTAATGGCTACAAACACAATGTCTTCATTATCATCACCATTAGATTCCTCATCAGTGATACCACCATCAATTGCGATAAGACAATCTCTTTTTCCTTTTCCCTTGTACTTCTTGAATTTCTCTCACTTGTGCTCATTATCACCATTAGGATAGTTAGTTGCAATGTGTCCAATCTTGTTGCATGCAAAAAATTTCAAAGGTAATTTACCTCTATATTTACTGGTACCTCTGGGTAACCGCTTGGCCAACAATGCTTCAAGCTCAACCAAACTGTCTTCATCATCAACTTCTCTGTTGGATCTAGATTCATAACTATGACTGACATATCTACTTTTCCTCATAGATGGGTTAGAAACTAAAGCTCTAAATACAGACTCAGATTTCTGAACACTACCATCATAACCATTTAATTCAAAAGCAGTAATCTTACCAATGATGGAGTCAAGGGTTACCTTAGTTTTGTCAATAGATTTTAGCTCCTAAATGGCTGCAACTCGGATATCGTAGACTGGTAGAAGGGTTCTCAACACCTTACTAACTACTATGACATCTTCCACTTTACCACCAACACTCTTGATCTCTCCAACTATCTCTTTTATCCTCTAACCATACTGTTGGATATTCTCACCTTCATCCATTTGCATGTCATCAAACTTTCCTCTTAGACTCTCTTCCTTGGCAATCTTCACATGTTCATCACCACTATAAATCTCTTCAAGTTTCTTCCATACCTCATATGCAGTCTCCAGACCATGGACATCTACATACTCTGCATCAGAAAAGAACTAATAATAGCCTCCAGCGCTTGATTATTTTCTTGTTTCTCTTTCTTCTGATCATCAGTCATAATCCCACTAGGTGCAACCTATTCAGTACCAACATGTTCCCAGTATTGATTTCCAAGACTTGATATAAATTTTCATTCTATCACTCCATATCCTATAGTTCTCTCTATTAAATTTCGGACCTTCCTTCTTCATCATGTTCTACAAGATCTTTACCTCAAGCTTTTAGGCTTAGACCTTAAAGGACCTAAGAAGCTCTGATACCAATTGATGGTATGATGAAAGAATAAAGATCCAGTCAACTACTAAGAGGGGGGGGGGGGGGTGAATCAGTAGATAGAAAAACTGATAAAAACTTCCACCAATCTCAGAATAAAAATCTCAAAATAAACTTAGAACTGACAAGTTAAACCACTGAACTATAAATGCAATATCACTATCAAGTTTAACCGGTTGACTATTATAATAGATTAACAGTAGATAACTTGAAACTCACAAACATCCAAATACTTTTATTGACATAAGTAAAACTTCATTTCATATTGCTGTCAGTTATCATGACTTATCAAAGTGGATTAAGTAGTTAAGAAAATCAACCATAGTAAACATAACCATAAAACAATTCACCACTTGACACAATATTTTTGACGTGGAAACCCAAATGGGAAAAACCATGGTGAGATGAGACTCACAAGATAACTATCTGAACTCTTCTGAAGTTTTCCCTGTTAGGAGCCAAACTTGTTAAAGCTTTACAAAAAGTCATGTTAATAACAGATCTTGTTAGGGACCACCCAGTTAAGTGATTGACTATAATGCCTTGTTAGAAGCAATACCCTATGTGGAGTAACCTCGGTAGAGGATGTGAAATCCAAGCTAATGGACCACCTAGTTAGAGGATTTGAATAACACTAAGCTTGTTAGAGCTTACCCAGTTAAGGGATTTTAACTGTTGTAATTGTTAGAAAACAATAGGGGTTTGTTGATCTGTTTGAATAGCACTACACTTGCTTGTTCAGATCCTTTTCACGCTCTGATATGCCTTTACAGAAACTGCAGATACATCATCTGGTTCAGAAACCACACACTCAACTAAAACTTTGCCAACTCTGAAACAAAATACCTCATCAACCTTATAAACAAATCAATTACGTCGGTAACACAACAAAAACCTAATTTTCTCATGTAGATTACAAACAAGTCGGTTCAAGTATGACCGTTGGATTACATAACAATCTTTGCACATCATTCAAGAAAGCCTCGACCACTCCTTGATCATCGCTCCATCAAACTTAGTTACTAAACACGCATTTTGCATTACATGCAATATACTTGCTCATTCCCAAGACAAAAACCGTTATCTCAACGTGCCAAAAACACTTTGAAAGTCTCTTCATACAATATGCATACGTGTCATAATCATTATCGCTCAATATCAGATCATAAACCAATATAACCAATTCACCAAACTTAATCGGTTAGGGTTTATCAAATCAATAGGTAGGGTTTACCGGTTCAACTCTCCAATACTTAGTAATACCAGTTCACTCCACAAACTTACCTACCAATTATAGTTCTCTTCACTAGCTCTTCCTACTAGTTACAAAACAACATTATAACAATATCATTACCGGTTAATTGACATAAACGCCAACATAACATTTCATTAATGCAATCTTCATGCAAATGCCAACAAAAGAAACATACTAACAAAGAGTAAATGCCCTCCTCCTCTGTCACTATTATAGAGATAAACACTCCCACTTGTCCTCCCCCCTCTTTTGGGCTGGATAGGAAATCCTCTAGTGCTAAAGAAAAAGGCAAATTCACTGGGAAACACAAACAAATTATCATTGATAATTCTAGTTTTGAAGAGTCGAAAGAGGAAGACCCTATTGGTGAAACAAATGGAAGCTATAGATCTCGTAGGCTCACTTCGAGGGGCTCCACTGAAAAGGAAGTTGAAACCTACAAAATTACTGATATAGAGGAAAATCTCGATGAGGGTGATGGTGGCAAATTTGTAAAAGAGTCCATGAGGGAAGAGAATGTCACTGTTAATATGAATATTGCTGACTTGGATGACCCTGGTCCCCCTTTAGGACCCAATGACTCACAACCTACTAAGATCTAGGAGAAATTGGCCCCTGATAATATTATTGAAAAAACGGACCCTGTTATTATAATGGCGTCTAAGTTGGAAGCTCAGGAAGATGACAAGATTGTTGTGGAAGGAGAAGGCAAAGAAAGCAACAGTGACAGAAACAACAACAAGAAGAAAAAGGATAAGGATAGGGGAATTAAGGAGGATGAGGACATAGAACCCTCAGACCCTAATGTGGGTGAGTTGCAGACCCTCAAAAGTGATTTGACAAACCACATTGACAACCTAGGGATGGATGGAGAAATTTAGACGTTGAAGGAGGAAATAAGAGAAATTAACAACAAGTTGGATGCAAGAGATAAACAACTTGTCAGCATCAACAAGTTCTGCATTTGCGTTATGCACAGTTTGGTGTTGACACTTTCCCTTCTCCATGACATAATTGCTGAAGATGAATCTGATAAACATGTTGCTAGGGAACTTTTTAAGTTCCTCTCTGAAGACCAAGAAAAGATCATAGATATGATAGGGGTTTGTAAACCGGCCCCTTAGATCTTATGTTGGTTTTTTGGTATTTTTTGGTACTTGGGATACGCCCCTACTGCTTATTTCTTGCTAAACTCTCATCTGCTTATTTCCTGCTAATCTCTCCTATTTTAATTGTTTTATTTTTGGTTGTTGTTAATGTGTTGTGGATAGGGCTAGACTATGTTAAAGGGTCGATGCCCTAGCTAACACTGCTTTATAATATAAAAACAATAATTCTAATTTCAAATTTTGAACTTAAGATGATTTAGAGAAAATTAATGTGCCTTTAAAAGATGATATAAGAGAGTCACGGCAATTACATATGACTATCAAAAATAGAAGTAAACTTGCACAAAATGATTATGAATAAATGATTTAAGAAGTATCTATATTGGTTTTGATAAATTGATCAATATTTTTGACAATTTATATATTTTTTTAAAATATCAATTAAAAGACAATTAAATGACAAAAACATTATAAAATTTTCTTATGACAAAAGTGTTATCAAATTTTTTTTATATTCACTATCGTGGAATCTGGAGGTGTCCTCGTCGAAGCGAGACTAATCCCCCAGTGTGTACGTCCCGCTCACAAGGTAGCAACACACACAGAGTTAACACAGCCGGGGACTCGAACTCAAGACCATGGGGAGCATACCCACGCCTTAAGTTGCGATCCATGATCGGGCGAGCTAGGACCGAAGCCTTAAGTGTTATCAAATTTCAAATATTAAAATAATAATAATTATAAATAAAAAATAATAATTGAAAAAAAAAACATAAACAAAGTTCTTGTCTTTGAACTGTCCAAAGCTTATAATAGTAAGTTCTGTATTTTCTTCCCATGTAATTTTACAGTACATATATTTCTTACATATAGCATGTTTGCCCTCGTCAAGACCTTATCACCCTTAAATTCAGAATTACACAAAGCAACATATTTATATACACAAACCGATAGGCATTGATCTTGTGATCGTAGCAAAAGCTTTCACACAGCTAGCAAGCCAAAAGCAAACATAATACATACAGTATAACTTACGACACCCTGGATTTAGCAAATCTTCAAGCAGAAACTTTAGCAGCGAAAGCATCTTCCAATCTCTGACAATCGAAAAGATAAGCAAAGCCAAAAGCCAAATTCTTGAGTGCAGAATCATGCAAGTCTTTATTTGAGCTCGCAGTGGCATCAGTCGAGAAGAAAACCCTAAACCCTCTCAGAAAAGCATCCCTGGCTGTCGTCTCACAACAAACATTCGTCGTCACTCCCGTAACAATCACTTCTGATTTTCCTTGATCTCGAAGGTACTTCTCCAGATCAGTATTATGAAATGCACTGTAGGTGCGCTTGTCAATAACTTTGTCGTTCGCCTTCTTATCGACCTGTACAACCACACAAAATATTAAGATTCGACTAGGGCTTCACAAAATCAAAGTTTTTGTTAGGGGTTGAATAAAAGTGAGAATTCAGTTGCTATTTGGGCAAAAATAGGCAATCACAAAAATTCTGCTGCTACAGAAATTTTAGAGTTGTTTGAGTATTACAGTTCCTTAGAATTAATTTATTTCTGGTGAGTTACAGTAATTTAGGATTCTGGATGTCAAATTAACATAAAAATGTTTCTTCAGTACGAATAAACCATAAAAATTGAGATCTGATACGGGAGAGCTGCAGAGAGATTCTAGAGTTATTTCTAATTTAACGTTTCCGTATAAACTATTTTATTTCTGTTTAGTTACTAAATTTAGGAATTTGGATATTAAACTAAGCAAAATTATACTTTCACCAGGTGCCACTAACAGTAGTTCGAATTCTCCAGCAGAACAGGATTTTCAGGATAATATTCCAAATTTTGCAGTTAAGGTTTTATGCTACACGGAAAATATGCAGCATCACAATAGGAGCTGTAGGTTATCCATGCAAGCCTCCTTTGAAGATTACAAATAAATTAAGGTTCTGTTAATATTTGGTTTTATGATTTTATATTATCTCGCGGTTTCGGATTTGAATAAGAAAAATGAGGGTTATTTAAGGGTTTGAACCAAAAATAAAAGGTTCTGTTAGGGTTTGAACATTCTGTTACAATTTCAGCCAAAAAAACAAATGTGTGTGTTTGAAGGGAGAATGAGAGCTCTGTCGGGATTGGAACAAAAAAATGAGAGTTTCGTTACGGTTTCAGCCAAAATTAGGATTCTGACTTTGAACAGAAGGATGAATAGCCTAATGGTTTGAGTGATGCATTACGGCTTCAACAAAAATACTGAGGGTTTCATTATGATTATAAGAGAACTAAGCGCTACATAGGAATGTTAACAAAAATTGCAAAATTCTGTTAGGTTTTGAAGCCAAAATAAAGGAATTTAATTGAAAGAATTGGGTAGATGTTTGAAAGTAAAGTGTAGGAGGTCCAGAGTTCAAACCTCACTCATTATTTCGGCTTCAGGAGTGCCATCATGAATGATCTCGTTGAACCACTCTTGAAGCATACCGTAGTCAGAAGGATCTTTGTGGCAATGACGAGTGTAAACGACTGGAATGTTTTGGGCTCGGCAGCATTCGATCGTGCGCCGAATTGCGGGGATAATGGGAGTGGCCATGCCCTGAAAATAGAGCTGCATGTCTATAACTAGAAGGACTGCATCGTGTGGCTCGGGATTGCGCTGCCTCGTCTCATATTTTGCGTATGAATCCCCCATCGCAATTGTTTGTCTGCAGATTAACGCCTCCTGGTATAAGAACCTACCATCAGATTATCCAGATTAGCCTATTCTATCCACAAAGATTTTTCTTTCATGTGATTGAAGAAGAAACACCTATTCTATCCACAAAGATTTTTCTTTCATGTGATTGGAGAAGAAACACTGGCCGGTGGTAGATATTTGAGTATTGGCTGCCATGGAATTTCTTTGATTTGTAAGTCTGGCAGTTTGCCGTGCACATTTCGAATTCATAGCTAGTCATTCTATATGTTCGAGATCCGTTCTAGTTTCCGTTAATAATTGAGTATCCTAATGTTGTAAGTACTTGTCATCTTAATGTTGTAAGTACTTGTCTTGGTTTAAGTCTATAGAATTAATTAATTATTGTTGTAATGGTTTAAAGTATGTTTTTTTCTTTTGTTGGTATGGTGGTGGAGAATTTGTATTCTTGAAAGAGAGGTCACAAGTTCAAATCTCATGAAGGGTAAGGTATGTATGTCTTGTTTGTAGCAGAACGACATATTACTCAATTATTATTTTATATGGTTTTATCATGAATTTAATATATATTTTGCAGTAGATATTTTACCATCAAAATTTTAAATTTCATTTAAATTTACTAAATACTTTTATCTTTGAATGCAAATTATATTATTTTGTGTTTTGTTATTGTATAAGAGAACACACTCTAATTCATTATCTAACATCATTAAAAGACAATTTGTCATCTAGAGAGATCCATTACACATTGCATTTTTAGAACATAATATTACCATAACATCATCAATCACACATGTTTAGACATAATGTATGTTTTTGGTCATTTTTCAAAATTGTTGAATCAAATCATAGGAGTTTGACTAGGGTATAATATCATTGTCTAGCAAACTACTCAAATGTGCTTGTCAACACCACTTTTTCTATAGATTTGTATTTTAGGAGAAGATGTAAATACATCACATGTGATTAAAAACTACATAGATCAACTCCACATTTAGAAGATGGAATATGTGCATAGAGGTCAAATCCATTTAAGCATTTAGAAGATTGAATGTACACATATTGGTTGAATATGCGAGCACATAGATTAATTTTGTGAAAGTGAAAATAATCTAGAATCTTGCACAATGAATTTTTCAAACTAATAGTAGTTATTTGATAGAACTCGTGACTTTAACACACAAGAAAACTATAAAATAACCATTATTACAAAATATTTCAACATTTAATCTATAGCTAAGTACCCTAATCCATTTGTTAATTTTGACACATACTTATATATGTATTTCAATAGATTATTAGCCCAAGATCTTTGTTATAGGACAATTATTTGTTATCATGTACAAATTAATTTATCTTTCAATATTTTACATACAAAGCATTTATTTTTAATTATAATTTTCTAGACTTGAATGATCCTACATGCCTAGGGTTTTGATCTTAGGTTGTGATTTTTCATTTATAGATTTGATCATTTCTAATTTTTGATCTCATGTCCAATCAAAAATTTATCATAGATTCTTATTTCTTCTCTAATTATGACGATTCTTCTTATTCTCTTTATCATGTCATAAGAAATGATTGTATATCTATGTTGACTTCGTCTAGGATTTACTATTAGGTGTATTATTTCCATGATGTGTATATATATTTTTACAATAGTAAATAGGATGAGCACTATAATGTGTACTATGATGTTTACACATATATGTGCTAGACTTTTTAGTGTAATTTGGTCATCATTTGGGAATTTTTTTTCTAGGGGTATATAAAATAGTGAATAAAATGTGTTGGGAAATGTATGATTTTGCCTAAATTTGATACTTTTATCATGCATATACATCAAAGTGTGTTGGAATAGGTTTAATTTATTTATAAGATTAACATTAGATTATCACATTTTAATATAGTTTAGGCCCTACTACCAAGAAACTATAGAGGAAACTTTTTATCAAGTCTAATCGGTAGTCATTTGATTTTTATTTTAAATTATATTTAAAAATTATATTTTCTTACATTTTTTAATTCACAAATCTGATTGCATTTTTAACACCATTATCATTAACATAGGGAAAAGGGTGTTGTGAATGTCAATGGAATTATACACAATCAAGAGAAAAAGGAGGTTCAATTGTGAATGCAAGTATACTTAATTTAGGGAAAACATATATAATTACCATGTAATTATAGAAAGTAAGGAAAAAATGTATTCTCACCATATAATTATACATAATTTATGCCATGACAATCAAATTATAAGTAGTTTATGGTAATTATTTAATTGAACATGCAAATGGGATAGACAAACCAAAACTTAGTTTGCAGATTTAAATTTAGGAAAAAATACTCTCTGTTGACTTGTTATGCATTCATTTCCTATGTTTATTTCCTTGTGAATTTCTGAGTTTGAAATTATCAATTGATTGATCCACTATCAACTATGAGATGGCTTGGTACTTAAATATCATAAATTGATGAATAGAAATTTTTTGCTACTTAATTTTAATCTCATATTCGAGTGAGGTATAGACAAATATTATACTTGATTGTCAACTTGGATTGCATTTATATTGTACATTATTTGATAAATCTCTATTATCATATTTATTATGTGGAGCTACATACTTCTCATGATATGTTGATAAATTGATAAAAATATTATCATTCTATACACCTATATACTTTTAGTTATGTATTTTTCATGTAATGATATTGATATAAAATATTATCATTATTTCAATGCATAGACCTATGTAGTTTTTTCGTTATTCTATATTTTTTCTGTATATAGACAATATCAATAGTTGTAGGCCATTGGTTAAGTAAATTATATGTTGTATTTAGGGTATATGCATCAAAATGAAGGACCAAAAGAGGGTTAATAGTTGTCAGACTTCTTAAAAATCAATAAAAACTTATTTTGGATGAAAATTTGAGGTAGTCACACTAAAAACTTAAGATCTAACAACAATAATATTCATAGTTTTTATAATCTAGTTTCTGAACTATTCATTTTTTAAAATGGTGAAGATTAAGAGGTTCAAATAGGGGGAGCATACAAAGTTCTAATGTTTTTATTTTAAAAATATAACTTCAAGTTTGTTGTCTTTCTCTTAAAATATTGTCTTTTTAAATGTTCCATGATAGATCATTTTAGTGAAAAATTAGCTAACATCATGTAGTTAATGTTTATTTTCTTACTAAATCTTTTAATGGATATATATATTTTTTTACAAATTTTTTAAGTAGACACATCCTAAAAAATAAAAATTTGAGCATGCCCCCTCCCCACTATTTTTTTTTAAAACTAATACATTTTGAATGTGCATAGAACAAAATCTATAATGTAAAAGTATAATTTGTTTCAACTTTGGATGAATAGATAAAAAAAATTATACCAAAATAGATATACATAGATTTTCACTTAAAAATGAATGTGCACTAGTAAAAGAAATTAAAGATCGAAACTTTAATGTATTCAAAAAGTAAAAAAGTTTACATTGTTAGAAAGGGAAGAGTGATATTATGTTATTATGATAAAATTTTAGTAAAATGTTGTAAAATGTGTAAACATGATGGAGAGAATGCTCAATATTTACTTTTTTTCATGTTATATGCAAAACATGTCTTTGGACAACTTACATGTAGCCCCAAACTATTGTCTTGTATATCCAAGCCTAAGGGTGGGATTTTGAAGTAAATTTAAGTGAAACATGTGTGTATTATATGTGTATGAGTTATAACATGCATTCTTTATAAATTTAAAAAAGCCACTAATTTTGTGTTTCTAAGGAAAATATAATGTGAGTGATTTATAATGCGCTCAAATTATTTTTTTTTTTCCTTAAAATAGATTTGACTACTTTTTGGTCCCCTATCTTAGTTAACGTACTCTTTTAATTCAAATGAAATCATCTAAAATACAAATATATATATTCGATAGACTACTATGGGATTTTGGTTTATTTTAATATTAACTCATTGTCACATAGAGTTTGAACTATACATTTGGAATTTCTCTTCTTTGTCTCCATATCAATTTTTTTCTTAATATCATTATATTTCAATTAGTAACCAACTTTGTGGAATGAATCCTTCTTTGTAGCTCCCAACCTAGTTGATCTACCATTAACTTCACAAATCACATAAAAATGATTTATTAATAATATATTTTGTGAGTATAATTATTTTTAACTTTATACTAGCTATTACCATACCATTTAAGTTGTTCTTAGTTATTTTGAGACAAAAAAATTAATTCTATGGATTGCATATTTCTTTGCTATTAATAACTCTACCAATCACCAATATTAGGCATGTAGTCCATAGCATGAAAAGGTTGTAACATTTGCCTTTTATGCCAATAATATAACATGTTAGCATTCACATTACCATTTTAGATTGTTTGAGGAATGAAATTATAATATGAGAAAAAAAATTGATTAGAAAAAGTTGGAAACAAGGGTCCCAACTCTTTACAAGAGTTTCTAAAAGGAAGACAAAAATAGGCCCGTATGAGCTAGACATAGCATTTCAATGACATAGAAGTGGTGGAACAAAGCAACTACAGGAAAATAAAAAATAATGGCCAAAGACTTTTACAAAAAAAATGGTGACCATTATCTGACAAATAATAGAACTAGACAAAATAAGACCTAGAATAATGCACACATTTGATTTAGGCATGAAATTATGATATGTATGTTGGCCATTTGGATGAATTGATTATGTGTTGCATTGATGTTTTGTCATTGATGTCAACACTAGCTGTTTTGGATGCTTTACTGACACCCTTCTGGTCTCGGTAGGTTGAGTGGTTTTTGGTTGGATTGGATCTAGCATGATCCGATATGATTTGGTTATGGAATTGTCTTACTCATGTTCATATTCAGTCAATTTGTTTTGGTCTAGTGATCGGATGCTATCCTATTTTCCTGGAAGCTTGGTTTGTGGTTCTAGTGAGGGTTTCACCGGCATAGCTTTGTTGAAGATCTTTGATGATATGCATAAGCGATGATGGTGCAGCTTCTGGTGGAGTTCCAAGATGCTAATGGTGATCATGTTTGAGACTTGGCGGATTGGGATCATTGCTTTAGCGTGTGGACCTATATTGGGTCCCGATTGATCTAGGTTATGGACCGACTTAATGTAATGTGTGGATTGGACCTCGATGTGCTTCCGAGATATCTTAGGAGTTGGATATTATTTGTTTGGTCTTAGGCTGACATGTTTTGTAATTATCTAATTGGTTTATTGTTTGGTGGCTGACCTGATTATTTATGGTCGAGGGTTTGTATATATAATGTAAGATCTCATTGTAGATCACAAGGATATAGGTATGGGATATGGATATGTAATGTGTGAATAACGTAATATCATTCAGGTAGAGGAGATGCTATATTTATAGTTCATTCATTCTTCCATTTGTAGTCTAGATTTCTATGTAGTCAGTGAGACTCCTTTTGTGATGAGAAGTGCACTCTAGGCTGTTGGCCTTCCTGCAAATGTAGGCCCCTCAATTGTAATTCACATACTTACTGCAGAAGTATTATCTGACTGTGAATAGGCTTCCCATCATGGTTTTTCCCTTTACCGAGTTTTCCACGTATAAATCTTGGTGTCATGTGGATGGTATTTATTCTTTAATTATTGTTTATGCTTAATTGGTTTAATTGCTATTCCGATATTCAGTTTAAGCATTCTGGTATTAATATTTTAGGTTCTGGTATTAAAGTTTTGATTGCTAAATGTTTTGGTAATCTGTGACAACTGATTCACCCCCCCTCTCAATTGTCTTCCATTTATTTGAATTGTCTAACAATTGGTATCAGAGCTCTGGTCCTCTCTACAAAAAACTTAACCGCTTGAGGAAGATCCTATGGAGACTAACACTTCAAGTTCATCCAGTTCATCTGGAGCTATCTTTCGGAGAGATATTCCTAGGATTGATGGAACAAATTACACAATATGGAAGATTCAGATGGAGACTCATCTAAGATGTCTTGGTAAGGATATTTGGGAGATCACACAAATTGGTATTATACCTCATAATTTGGCATCTGGAAATCCTCCTCTGACAAAATTGGATAAGGAGATTGAGAATGATTGCAGAGGAAGAGAAGCCCTCTTGTGTGCACTTTTTGATCAGAAAATAATGGGATTAATTGACAAATCATCTGGAAAGGCTATATGGGATAAGTTGGAGACTATTAATGAAGGTGACCCTACTATGAAGATTGCTAAACTTGATGGTTACCAGGTGAGATATAAAAACCTGAAGATGGAAGAAGATGAAAGGATACTACATTCATGGAAAGGGTAAATGAGATTGTTATGGGAATTCAATATTGTGGTGGAACTCTGAGTGAAGAGAAAATTATTTCTAAAGTTCTGAGAGCCCTACCATCGGCTTACAAGATGAAGGCTATTGTAATTAATGAATTGAGAACAATGGTTAATACTTCTGTCAACAGAGATACCTTGGTTGGGAAATTATCTTCTCTTGAGCTTGAAGAATTTGGATCTTCTGGAGCTATGAAGTCTGAACCAACTTTTCATGCATTTGCATCATCAACTGGTAAGCAAGATTGGAAAGCTTTATATGCAAAGGAATTAGATTATATGAAGAGAGAAGATGATGAGTTTGAGAAACTTGAAGCACTATTCTCTAGAAGAGTACCTAAAGGACTGGTAGGAAGTAAGTATGAAGGAAAAGTGCCTTTTAAATTTTTCGCATGTAATAAGATTGGTCATTTTGCATCTAGATGTCCTGAAAGGAACTCAAGATTTGAAGAAAGAGTTAGAAGATCATTTAAGCCTAACCCTAGATATCAGAACAAGTTCAAGTACAGGAAAAACAAAGACAAATCATGCAACATAGCGGATGAGGAAGGTGTTATTGATTCTGATGATGAACCATAAAGAAGACTCTGCTAGTGGTTCTGGCAATGGGAAGGAATGGGTGTTCCTGGCTATCAAGGAAGATGTTCTGGCACTGGAAAAGAATGTACCAGAAGAGAAGGCACTTGCTGCTAAAATTGAAGACAAGGATGAATGGGTAATTGATAGTGGTTGTTCACATCATATGACTGGAGATAAAAGGAAGTTTCTATCTTTGCAAGAAATTGATGGTGGTCTAGTTAGATTTGGAGATGACAAAGCATGTATGATCAAAGGAAAATGAACTATATCATTGGATGGTAAGAACAATATTGATAATGTTTATTTTGTTTAAGGTTTAAGGCATAATCTTTTGAATGTAGGATAATTGGTGGATAAGGGATTTCAATTACAGTTCTAGGATGGAAAATGCAAAATCATTAATAGATGTGGTTTGGAGATTGCAACCAATACACAGACAAAAGGTAATATATTTCATTTGAATTCCGGTGAGAAGACATGTTTGATTGCACAAATTGATAAGAGTTGGCTATGCAATAAGTGGCCATGTCATGTGAATTTTGATTGCATTGTGAAGATCAGTTCAACTAAGGTAGTTAGAGATATACCTAAGATTGTGAAGCCCTATAATCTGGTATGTAAAGAATGTCAAATGGGTAAACAGGTCAGAACTTCTTTTAGGAGTATACAAGATAAATCTAATGATGTTCTTGATCTTATTCATACTGATTTGTGTGGCCCTGATAGAGTTAAAAGTTTTCACGGTGAGATATTTTATGCTAATCATTGATGATTATTCTAGAATGATGTGGGTTACTTTTCTAAGGGAGAAATCTGAGGCTTTAGAAAAGTTTAAAATATTTAAGGCTAAAGTGGAAACTGAGACATGATTGAAGATTAAATGTTTGAGGTTAGATAATGGTGGAGAATTCACATCCGGTGAGTTTAATAACTTTTGTGAGAAGCATGGTATAAGGAGACAATTTTCTACTTCTCGGACACCTCAACGGGATGGAGTTGTGGAAAGGAAGAACAAAACTATCTTGGATGCTACTAGAACAATGATGATGGAAGCTAGTCTACCTCATATCTACTGGAGTGAAGCAATGAGCACAACGGTTTATACATTCAACATAGTACATATCAAAGGATAAACTGGTCAGACACCTTATGAATTATGGTTTGGCAATACACCTATAGTTAAGTATTTCAAAATCTTTGGTAGTAAATGTTATATCAGGAGAGATAATATCATTGGAAAATTTGATCCTAGATGTGATGAAGGCATATTTATTGGTTATTCTAATGAAATCGAGGCATATAGATGTTATAACAAGAGATTGCAGAGAATTGTGGAGAGTGCTAATGTCAAGGTGGATGAGGTGAATAGAAGTCAAATAAGAGTTTATGAGAAAGAACTGGTAGTGGAAATGATTATATGTGAACTGATAGCATCTTTACCGGAATAGAGTTTTGAACCAGTTACTCTGGTAGTATCAAAAAATTCAACATTAACTGAAGAACTGGGAAGAGGAACATAGAGTCATAAGACTCCTAGGTATGTGAGATTGAATCATTCTGAAGATTAGATCATTAGGGATAAAAACAATGGAGTTATGACAAGAAGAAGATTGGCAACTAATGAGGTATGTTTAATTTCTCAAGTTGAACTGGTATCAGTTTTTGAAGCTTGTAAAGATGAATATTGGTTGAAATCTATGGAAGAAGAATTAGATCAGTTTGAGAAGAATAACACATGGACTTTAGTTCCCCAGCCTAAAAATAAGAATTTTATTGGAACTAAATGGGTTTTTAGGAATAAATTGAATGAAGATGGTCAAGTTGTAAGGAATAAGGATATATTGGTTTGTAAAGGATATTCTTAGAAGGAAGGAATTGATTATGGTGAGACTTTTGCACCAGCAGCTAGGATTGAAGCTGTAAGATTATTTCTTGCCTATGTTGCCCATAAAAACTACAAGGTTTATCAAATGGATGTTAAGTGTGCATTTTTGAATGGGGATCCTGATGAGGAAGTTTATATTGAGAAAACTGATGGTTTTTCACATTCAGATGATAAAAACATGGTTTGCATATTAAGAAAAGCTTTATATGGATGGAAACAGACACCTAGAGCTTGGTATGCAAGGTTGGGTAAATATCTTTTGAAGCTTGGTTTTACTAAGGGTAATGCTGACAGTAATTTATATTATAAGACCATTGATGATGATATACTGATTATTGAAGTATTTGTTGATGACATCATTTTTGGAGGTGAAGATAATTTATGCATGAAATTTTCTAAAAATATGGAGAAAGAATTTGAAATGTCTATGATTGGGGAAATGCATTTTTTCTTAGGTTTGCAGATTACTCATACTGATAAAGGTATTTTCATCTGTCAAACTAAGTATGCTAGGGAATTGTTGAAGAAATTTGGTATGGGAGATTCTAAACCGTTAAGTACTCCTATGGTTACAAGTGATAAATTGACAAGGAAATATGTTTATGCACTAGTAAATCCTACAAGATACAAATCTATGATTGTAGGTCTGCTTTATTTGACTTAGACTATGCCTGACATAATGAATGTTGTTTGTATTGCATCTAGATTTCAGAGTGATCCTAGAGAAAATCATGAGAGTGCAGTGAAAAGGATTTTAAGATTATTGCAAGGCACATCTGAATATGGTTTATGTTACCTTAAGGATGATGACTTTACTTTATGTGCATATACAGATGCTGATTGGGCTAGAGATGTTGATGACCAAAAAAGTACTTCTGGTGGAGCTTTCTTTTTTGGAAAGAAGTTGGTTTCATGGATCAACAAGAAACAATCATGCACTTCTTTATTACTGCTGAATATGAGTATGTTGTTGCTGCTACTAACTGTACATGGGTTCTATGGATGAAGAAAATGTTGAAGGATATCAAAGTGCATCACATTGGACTGGTAGTTATTCACTATGATAACTCTGTTGCTATTGATATATCAAAGAGTCCGGTATTTCACTCTAAGACAAAGCACATATCTATCAAGTATAACTTTTTGAAGGAGAAGGTGGAAGAAAATGAAGTTGGACTGGTTTATGTGAACACTAAAGAGCAGATTGCAGATATTTTCACCAAACCTTTGCCTAAATAATCATTTGAGTACCTGAGAGACATGTTAGAGGTTTCCTCCCCTCCGATAGAGAACTGATTGATGTTTTTTGGCATCAGTACAGTATGCATTATCGGATATATTATTCATTCTGATACTAATATGGGGATGCTACCTCTCAGGGGGAGTATTCAACTTTGTATTTCAGTGGTCTATGTTTTTGCCTTGATATTTATGTCAAATTTCTAGCATTGATGTCAAAAGGGGAGAGATATTGATGTGAAAAAAAACTTAAGGAGTTGTATACATTAGGGGTTGAGATATATGTGTAATTTAGAGCTTTAAAGAGATATTATTCACAGGCAGAGTTTGGTCTTTATTTCAGAACTTCATTGCTATATCTTTGAGTGGGAGATTTTTGGTTGTCTTCCATTGGGGGAGGCTTGTTTGACATTTTTTGGTACTTAGATGTTTTTCACATCTAGTGTTTCCATCAATTCCAAAGGGGGATATTGTTGGCCATTTGGAGGAATTGATTATGTGTTGCATTGATGTTTTGTCATTGATGTCAACACTAGCTATTTTGGATGCTTTATCAACACCCTTCTAGTTCTGGTAGGTTGAGTGGTTTTTGGTTGGATTAGATTCGGCATGATTCGGTATACTCCCGTATGATTTGGTTATGGATTTGGCTTACTCATGTTCATAATCAGTCATTTGGTTTTGGTCTGGTGATCGGATGCTATCCTATTTGCTTGGAAGCTTGGTTTGTGGTTTCAGTGAGGGTTTCACTGATAGAGCTTTGTTGAAGATCTTTGATGATATACATAAGTGGTGTTGGTGCATCTTTTGATGGAGTTTTAGGATGCTAATGGTGATCATGTTCGAGACTTAGCGGATTGGGATCATTGCTTTAGTGCGTTGACCTATATTGGGTCCCAGTTGATCTAGGTTATGTACTGGCTTAATGTAACATGGATTGGACCTCTCGATGTACTTCCAAGATGTCTTAGGAGTTGTATATTATTTGTTTGGTCTTAGGATGATATGTTTTATAATTATGTAATTGGTTTATTATCTAGTGGCCGACCTGATTGTTTATGGTCGAGGGTTTGTATATATAATGTAAGATCTCATTGTAGATCATAGGGATATAGGTATGGGATATGGATATGTAATGTGCGAATAATGTAATATCATTCAGGCAGAGGATTTGGTCGATCATTTGAGATCGAGTTGGTTTTATGTAAGAGGATTTAGTCCTCTGGTATTGAGCTTAACCGAAACTGTACTCAGACATAGGAGATGTTATCTTTGTAGTTCATTCATTCTTATGGATTGTAGTTTGGATTTCTATGTAGTCAGTAAGACTCCTTTTGTGATGAGTAGTGAGCTCTATGGTGTTGGCCTTACTGCAAGTGCAGGCCCCTCAATTTTAATTCACATACTTACTGCATAAGTATTATCTGACTGTGGGTAGGCTTCCCACCATGGTTTTTCCCTTTACCGGGTTCTCCATGTATAAATCTTGGTGTCATGCGAATGGTATTTGTTCTTTGATTATTGTTTATGCTTAATTGGTTTAACTACTATTTTGGTATTTGGTTTAAGCATTATGTTTTTAATGTTTTGGGTTTCGATCTTAAAGTTTTGACTACTAAATGTCCTGTAATCTGTGACAACTGATTCACCCCCCCTCTCAGGAACTTTAATCCTCAAAATCCATGTC